>NW_017306891.1:450481-450698 GCF_000935625.1 Nanorana parkeri
CCTTCATGATTGGCCGTCTCCATTCTGATTGGCTGGGATGCCGGCTTCCCAGCGAATCAGCATCGAGACGGCCAAACAGCAGACTTCCCGGGCAATCGGGAAGCCGGGAGTGGGTAATGAATGGTAGACTCCATGCTACCGGAAGTACCAGTATCAGTACTCTGTATTGTTGAGTACCCAAATATAAATATCGGTACTCGTACTCGATACCAAAAAA
>NW_017306891.1:450722-463742 GCF_000935625.1 Nanorana parkeri
TGGTAAATGTGTGTGTGTGTGTGTGTGTAAAATGTTTGAGAGATGACCATATGTCCTGTGCAGACTGATAAATCATTTAGACCGTGTTGATCCTCAGTCCTTATTTACTATTAAATCTGATGAAATAAATCCCTTTGTACTCTATCCTGCTGTATGGTCTAAAACTTGTTTGTAATTGAATACTGGCTGACATGAATATCAGGCATAATACTTTTCTGTACACATTTCAGGTCTAGTGTACAAATGATGTTCTTTAATATCACATGGCTTTTCTTGAAAAAGATTTAAAACTATACCTACTAAAACATGTCTCTGTCTGTGTACCAAGAGATTCTCCACTTATTTACTTACTCCTATGAGCCATCTCTGTAAAGCCATTGTAATATTGGTTTAGTGTCAGGACTAAATAAATTGTCAGACCTTAACTTATTGAATATGTGTCAGCATGGAGGGAACATGATGTGTAGGCTTGGGGCATGGCTGCCACTATTTGCTGAAAAATCACTCTTGTGACTTTTGGTTCTATATATTGACATGTTTTTCCTGATGGGAAAGCAGTGAAGAATGATGGTGTATAAGAGAGGCTCAGCACAGCAATAGGTAGATGAATATTGATCACTAGGTCACTTTGGGTCTTAGTATGGGGCTATAACATTAACACATGTTAGGAAATACGGCTCATTATAAATAATGGTCGCCATGAACAGTACAAAAACTGGAACAAAAATCTGAGCATCACATACAATAACCTTTACATGTATAGATATAAAACCTATATAAATGAGTGCTAAGTGTTAAAAATCTGCAGAAATTGTTGAAGAAAAATTTCTGCTCGTTGGAAAATATATTTGGTTTGACATCCAGAAGCCACAAACATCATTCTTTTGCCAGGCTACTTTTCTTCTCTCGGCCATCCAAAAAAGGCCAGTTTACATTTTTAGACCCTGACAGTGCCAGTGGGAAAGTCAGATGGACTAGACCAAGTCTGAAAGTCTGATCATATTTGTGGCAGGTTTGAGGTGGGTTATTTTATTGCTGTGTGTTATGAGATGCATTTCTGAGATCAAGAACTGAATAGTAAAAAAAAGTAGGTATAGTTTTAAATCTTTTTCAAGAAAAGCCACGTGATATTAAAGAAAATAATTTGCTATGGTAAATAATGCATCAGTGCTGCCTCTACATGGCACCCAAAAACAGCACTGATAGGGGGTAAAAGTCACAAAATTGGTATTGTGGAAGGAATATAGGGGGATTTTATAGTGTAGACTAAGGTGTCCTCAGTCATGGATTCCAGTGGTTCTTTTACATCATGTGAATGGCCAGGTCCGTGTTTGTCACTTACCTGGGGAAGAGGCAAGCTGCTAGAGGCAGCCTGATGCTTTGGTCAATGTTCTGCTGTGAAACCTTGGGTCCTGCCATTCATGTGGATGTTACTTTGACATGTGCCGCCTACCTAAACATTGTTGCTGACCAAGCAGATCCCTTTATGGAAACGGTATTCCCTGATGATTCTCTTTCAGCAGAATAATGTAACTTGCCACACAACAAAAATGGTTCAAGAATGGTGTGAGGAACACAACAACCAAGTGTTGACTTGGCCTCCAAACTCTCCAGATTTCAATTAAATCGAGCATCTGTGGGATGAACTGGTAAAACAAGTCCGATCCATGGAGGCCCCACCTTGCAAATAACGGGACGTAAAGTCTCTGCTACTGATGGCTTTGTGCCAGATACTATAGCATACCTTCAGAGGTCTAATGGAGTCCATAACTCAACTGGTCAGGGCTGTTTTGGCGGCACAAGGGGACCTACTGAATATTAGGCAGGTGGTTATAATGTTATTGGTTATGGCATTTTTCATTTTCTTTACAAGACAGCAGCTTGTGTAGCAGCCACTGATGATCACTGCATAACAAAAGCTTTTCGAGAATTATATTCTGGCAGCCCTATATACAAAAGATTATGTTAGCTTAAAATGTTTGGAATCACGCACAACATTAGACTGGACAAGTCATGTAAAGCAAATATTTAAATGTTAGATCCTTCATTGCCCAGGGTTGTACTAAATGCAGGATAAGCAACACACTAGCCAGAGTCTCCTAACCAAGTCCCTGGAACTTTCAGTTTCAGTCTCTAACTGACTCTCAAATTGACCCTGTTTGACTATTCCTGGTTGTCTGTGGGTGATTTAGTGTTATAACAGCCCCATGTCTTCTTTATGGAAATAAAGCACATTGACAATCAGAAAATACATTTCTGTGACTGTGATAAATGTTGGTGGTGATAACAGTATATTACTTGGTAACATACCACAGTGTTAAATAAACTGTGGCTGTGTCTGAGTCTGATTGAACTACTATTGAACTGGGGCAGCACAGTGGGCATAGGAGTTTGCATGTTCTCCCTATGCTTGTGTGGGTTTCCTCCCACACTCCTAATCCAAGCTGGTAGGTTAATTGGTTCCTGTCTAAATTGGCATATGGTATGTATGCATGTGAGATAAGGACCTTAGATTGTTAGCTCTTTGAGGCCAGGCAATGTGCACTATGCAAAAGTTCTGCATAAATTATCAGCGCTATATAAATACCTAAAATAAATAAACTACATTGAGAGGAAGTGTCTAACCCAAATGCACTCGAAAAATATAAACTTTTGTGCTCTTATAATGCTTCTATATTGCAGTCGTGTATAATGACACAACCCCACCTATTCAGTGACGTGCCGTGCTTTCTATGCAGGGTGAGGCATCCCCCAGCCCGCCCTGCCTAAGCCCCGCCCCCAGCTCGGTAAGCAAGCTATGTGGGGAGGTGAAAGGGAGGAGACAGGGAGGAGCATCCCTGTCCCTCCTCACTGGTGAATCACAGGTGAGGCATCGAGATTGATGTCCTCACTTTTTTTTTGTCTTTTTTTGATTGGACAGCTTGGACCTATGGCGCTTTGCTATTGGTCCAAGCCATCCACAGAGCTCACATCTCTAACACAGAGTAGAGGCTGTGTCAGCTCTTGCCTCACCAAGTTAGGTTACATAAGCAGTGGGAAAGCCCGCTGCTGTGTAACCTAACTACCTGTCAAAAGCCAGATGCAGCACTGCCTGTAATTAACAGGCAGCGCTCCGTCCATGACAGGCTACACATCGGGGAGGATTTCCCTGCTGTGTAACCTGTAACAAGCCGATCTGAATGGAGAAAAAGCTGTCAGCTTCAGACTTGAAGACTATTCCTCCATAATACTCGGTGAGGCTCTGCCTCACCTGCCTCCCCTGACCGCACGTCCCTGCACCTAATGGGCTGTGAGAAAGAGTGGATAGGCCCAGGACGTCATTCAAGACAGCACTGCAAATCCTTCCAAAGGTCTACAGGAACTTAAAGGTGCAAAGCAATCCAAAGTGTAATAAAAAATGTTTTTTGGATTTGAGTGCTGGAATTAGATCTGCAACAATTCCTGGTTCTAGCAAATCAATTTGTTCATCTATGTTAATGATATGTATATAAATATTTAATTCATATTTTTTTATTTCAAAGCTATTAGATTGATATGTACATTTCTCCACTATGTCACTCAGGAGCCATGATACAGTAGTATTGTTTAAAAAGGCACCCAGTATTATCAGCTATGACAGGTCTTGGCAGAACTGTGCAATGGAACCACTATCTATCAGTAGCTGCAATAGAGTGCTCTCTAATAGTGCTCTGTGGCACAGAGTAATCACACAGGGCCATTCACAAAAGGGTGAAGAGTTTGGAGAAGGCAGGAGAAGTGAACAATCTAGGACAGGGGTAGGCAACCTCGGCACTCCCATCATGCTTCTTCCTCTGGGGGTCATGCCTGTGGCTAGCAGAGTCCTGCAATGCCTCCTGGGACTTGTAGTTTCACAACAGCTGGAGTGCCAGGGTTGCAAACCCCGATCTAGGACAACATAGCTGAACTGGAAAGTGAGCTGAATTGAAGATTTTGGCCTAGATTGTTCACTTCTCCTGCCTTCTCCAGACTCTTCACTCTTTTGTGAATAACCCTGACAATGTTTCATATTGTAGTTACAGTTAAAATCCTATGATACCATCTCTGACATCATAGGAATTTCCTGTGATCTCCAGCGGACATGTACCATTAGCCTCCAGGACCCAACAAATTCACTGCATGACACTTATAGGTAGGGATGCACAGATACTTTTCGAGTACCAGTGCAGATACTTAGCATTTTCATGAGAACTACCAGTGTTGCAGCGGTTGCAGCTGGGACCTGGCTCTGGCCCTCCACCACTGTCCTGAAATCATTAGTCTGTATTGTTTTAGAAAAACTGTCACATGACAATAAACAAAAATGTATCAGTACTCATACTTGTAAGTACTCGGCAAGTACCAGTACTCGTACTCGCAAAACTGGTATCTGTGCATCCCTTTATTTATATTTATAAAAACAAAATCATACATTAAAACAGAGATGTACAAATCCCAGGAGCTCCGTGTGCTCCTTACAAGCGGCCTCCTAATTTTTGAATTTTTCTCTAGTGTAGTCTTGGAGCTCAAAAGTATCGGTACATGTACTCGTACTTGTACCGAGTACTGTACTTGGTATCTGTGCAACCCTACTTATAGGCTATTGCATAAAAATCAAATCATCATTCAAACTTGCACAAAGTTGCGTCATGAGCTGTTACACCAATATTCACCAGTTTAAACTTTTACCTACCTTAAAACAGAACTGTAGGCAGAGAATAATAGGCAGACATAAAGAAACATATTAATGTAGCTCTGCAATCATTAATGTATCATTAATTGCAGTGCCAAGACAAGGTCATCAAATGCCTAGGGCAAAGGTGCCAAATCATGCCCCCTCCCCAAGCGGAGTAGACGGGGAGAGGCTAATAGCACTAAAATAGTGCCAGTGGTTGTGCCACACAGCAGCCAATTGAAGAGTTCACCAGTGATGCACATATTGTACAGCAGTTAAAATATGGGGGCAACAGTGGCAAAGGAAGAAATCTCCCGGCATTGGTGTGACGTAACAATGCCTTTGTCTCGGTGGTGCAACCGGAGGGGAAAAATACCCCTTTACTGTTGGTATCACTAGAAGAAAAAAAAATGTTTTTGTGTCAGTGGTGTCCCTGGAAGGAAAAAATGCCCCTACTTCGGTGGTGTCACTGAAGGGACAAAATCCCCCTGCTTTCATGGTATCACTAGAAGGAAAAAATACCACTGCACTGTCCAAAAAATGTGGCTGCATCCAAATCTCCAGGAAAACAGTTTAAATAAATGTATATAAGCTACCAGATTGTCTGTCTACATTGGTGATGACCCAGCTTTCTCCTATTGTCAGCAAGCTTCCAGGGTTTGAGAGCATTGTGCAATATAGTAGGGACAGAATGGCTCAAATTTATTATCCTTTATCTCCCAGTGATTTTTAATGATGACAGATCTAAATCTAACTACTGTGTTTTTATTATATCGCCCACACAGCATGCTTGGCGGGAGGAAGGTTGGTCTCTCACCTCCCCTGGCCCAATACGTGATGTCTGCTTATAGTGAAGGCTGCCGTATGGTTCCACTCTGGTGAGGCGTGTGGGGTCTGTCCTTATGTGGCCAGGCTCTCATATGCTAAGTCATCATCTGCCTCTCCTCCTCTTAGGAAGAACCAGACACACAGCGTTACTAGGACCTCTATATCCACCTAATTATATTAAGGATCTGGCACAAAAGAATCAGCTCCACCCAATGCAGGTGATACATGGTGCTTCAGCCTTAATTGCTTCTAAATTGTCCTCATTGTTGGCTAAGATCCCTCAGGCCAAGCTCATTCCAGAGGCTTTGACCTGTCTCCAGCTACAGAGCTTGAGAATGCCTACTGTACAGGGAGTAAAGAATGAAAGGTGAAAATCTACAGTATGTGATCTAAGGGGCCACCAAGTCTAGGACATCCTTTTAGGGTTATCTTTTAGCGTAAACGTTCTTAGGATTTTTGACTTAACGCCCAGTTCCACCAACTCAAAGATTTTTGAAATGGCATGCTAAAACTCATATGAGAATTTAGTGATTAAGTTTACATTTACTTAAACACTAAATTCTAATGATGAATGTCATAGGCTCTAGATTCAACCTCTAATACTGAAAGCCTTCAAGCCTATCTCCAGGCAAACAAACATAGTACCCTTGCACTGGGGCTACCCCACCCTGCAAGGGTTAGATGCTTATTGTTGTCTATGGGACTGAAAAAAAACAGAGTTACTTACCTGATCCCCGCTCCTACCAGCTCCCTCAGGGCTGCTAGACCGGTCCTTCAAGCCTCTCCCCCATGGGCTCTGGTAGCCTACGGCCCGCTGATGTCATAAACATGTAATGCAGGTTCCATAGACCTGCATTATTCGTGAGGATGGCGACGGATGTTCCGCAGTCAGAACATAGGAGAAAAGCGCCAACCACTGGGGGCGTGGGGATCAGGTAATTGAATCGGCTTTACTCCAGTCCCCTAGACCACAACGAGCAGTTAAAGGAGAAGTACTGGGAGAGTTAAACCTACAGGGTAGGGGGCTGGCACAGCTGGCTCTGGCTCCAGAGAAGCAAAGCCAGCTATCAATCAGGCAGCGGCGTGGATCCCCACAATATTGTCAGAATCCTTTCCCTGGCTCTGCACTGTCAGTATATAGCAGACAATAGCTTGCCATATGCTGACTTTGGGTCACAGGAGGTCATTGGTAAATCTACTCCTTTGACCCAAAAGAGGACTAAGGAAGAAAAAAAAGGTTTGGCTTTAGTTCTCTTTTAACCCTTGCAGTGCCTGGATAGCCACCCTGCAAAGGTACTTTTTTGATGGCTTTAAAGGAGAACTATGAGGTGAGCGCTTTTCTAGTTCTAGCCGGCCTGTGACAATGAAACTGTCACAGGTCGGCTCAGGTCGGCTCAGTAGATCGGAAAGTGAGCGAACACATATCGGTGTTCGCTCACTTCTCGATCCTGTCACGGCTCTCTGCCGTGACAGGGGAGGGGCTGGATTCCCCCCGCTCCGATCCTTCAGCACTGACTGTCGGAACGGACGGGGGAGGGGGTGGGTACAGCTGGCTCTGCCTCTAGATAGGCAGAGCCAGCTGTCACTCACGCAGCTGGACGCATCCAGACATAATTGTCGGGATCCGCTTCAGCCGCGGCGTCTCAGTATACCGCGAGCTGTAGCTTGCGGTATACTGAGCCTAGGATGACGGGAGGACGCTAGTTTGTGTCCTCCCGTTACCCTAAGGAGAACTATGGGGAAAAGCCCTAACCCCATAGTTCTCCTTTAAATATTATACCTTCTGGTTCTTTTAATAACATAACTCACAAGGGAGATATAATTACAACTCATATGTATTTCTGGCCTAATAACACATATCTGTAACACGATGACGGTTGAATCTTTCTCACAAATGTTAAACTTGTTGTAATCAAGCTTTAAGAGCTGCAAAGTATACTATCCCCAGGGGAGAAAAAGATACTTAGGCTTGGAGGGTGTCCAACTGCCCTATGTACAGAAACACCTGAATTCTGCAAAGAAATACCTCTGTCTATCATGTCTATCTATAGAAAGGCAAAAACACCTGTTCGCTGGGGTGTTTCCTCCAACGCTTCTTCTCCGATTATGGTCTTTCTTTCTTCATTGTTTCCTCACGTGTTAGGAGTTCAGGACAGACAGGCATAGTTGAGATGAGCTCTCCTGAAACAGTATACAGCCTTTATTATATGGCTTTCAATCCTTGTTTTATTTTATGTGTTGCTTTGTTGTCACACCTTCTGCAATCAGCACAGTTAAAGAGTACCTGTCTTTTTTAAAGTCAACCTAGATCTATATCTCTTTTTAATGTTTAACCACCTCCCATCCATTGGCGCTTCTGAACAGCCAGACGAGAGTCATTTAGGAGCGGGAGGGGTTCTTAAGATGTCCTGCCCCTCCCCCCGCTCGTGTGCGGCGCTCAGCAAGCACACGAGTGGGAAACAGTCAGCATGCAAACAGCCAGCAATGGCTGCTTACATTCAAGCGGTCGGGCCTCTCTAGAGATGCCCGATCGCTTGCAGGGGCTTCGGGTGTGTGCCCCCCCTGTACCTCGTCGCCACCGCAGCTGCCGGTCCCGAGATCCGCTGTGTCCGGTGCGGCTGGGACCAGCACGGTTACACTCTCAGTGGAGATCAAAGAAAGATCAGTACACAATCTCCCTTTGATCTCTTCTCCTGTCCCAGTTACATCACTTCCTGCATTCAGTGTCACTCTCCGGCAACAGATATTGGTGGGAAGCTGCTGAAGCAGATCTTTGCTTCATCAGCTTCTTTGGGGGTCCCTAGGTGACTTTAGGGGTCTTTGAGACCCCTAATGTCTCAATAAAGAGGACCTGTCATGTGAATTGGCCATCACATAGGGGGTTTCATAGCCCCCCATGTGATAGCAATAAAGGTAAGTGCAAAAAAAATAAATAAATGAAAGCATAAAAACAAATTAATTACTGATAACATTAAACTGATGAGCGGTAAAAGCTTTTAAAGCGTCGCCTATGGCCAATTTTGGGTGTGGTCATTTTCTGCGATTTCGCGGGCGCGTGCAATTTTAAAGCTTGACATGTTTGGTGTCTATTTACGCGACGTGACCCCGTCTTTTATATTTTACCAAAAAATTGGGGTGATAATAAATGTTATATACCATTTCATAGGGAAACAGTTTTTTCTAAATTTGGGGTCCTTTTTTGTTATTTAGTAAAAAATAAAAAAACCCCAGTGGTGATTAAATACCACCAAAAGAAAGCTCTATCTGTCCCCAAAAAATGGTCTAAAATTCATTTCAGTACAGCGTTGCATGACGGAATAAACTTATAGATTTTCTGCAGATTTTCTATGATCAGATGGAAAAAGTGCAACAGATTCCTCCATCTATGCTAAACTGTGGAGGAACACGGAGCTAGTTACATCAGTCTCTGTACAGAGGAGCTTACACTCTAATGCACAAAAGCAATGCAGAACAGTATATACATTTGGATCAGGGCTTAGTGACTTGACGGACTCTGGGATTAGCGACCCAATGGACTCAGGAAATAGCGACGCGATGGACGCAGGGACTAGCGACCCGATGGACTCAGGGATTAGCGACCCATTGGACGCAGGGCTTAGCGACCCTCTGGATGCAGGGCTTAGCGACCCTCTTGACGCAGGGCTTAGCGGACCGATGGACTCTGGGTTTAGCGACCCACTGGATGCAGGGCTTAGCGACCCGATATACTCAGGGATTTGTGACCCGATGGACTCAGAGATTAGCGACGGGCTGAACTCAGGGATTAGCGACGCACTGGACGCAGGGATTAGCGACACGCTGGACTCAGGGCTTACTGACGTGCTGGACTCAGGGCTTAGTGAAGCGCTGGACTCTGGGATTAGTGACGTGCTGGACTCTGGGATTAGTGGCGCGCTAGACTTAGGGATTGGTGGCGTGCTGGACGCAGGGTTTAGTGACGCACTAGACGCAGGGCTTAATGACGCGCTGGACGCAGGGCTTAATGAAGCGGTGGACGCAGGCCTTAGTGACACGCTGGACGCAGGACCTACCTGAGAGTGACCCTGCAGAGCCCACCATAGCTGCTGTCCATTGGCGTAACAACCTGGGGGGGCAGGGGGGGCACTTGCCCCGGGCGCAGGACTGAGGGGGGGCGCCGTCACGACTGTCTCAAGTCATCTGAGACTGTCTATGGTGGGCTCTGAAGGGGTCTCAGGTGGGCTGGTCAGGGCTGCTAGCAAGCAGTAGGTATATGCAATAAAGTTAAAAAAAAAAAAAAAACCTTTGAAACAGGTTTAAACTTGTGTCTTCGCCACGCGCTCCTTCCAAAAATCTGAAAAATCTCGGGCGGCCGCAAAGGATCTTGGGGCGGGCGCATGTACAGCTCAGATTTTCGGCCAGGAGACGAGGAGAGACACATGGTAAGTCTATGGACAGCGTGCACCTGCATGCAGACACCGTGGGGCAGGAAGTGGCAGCAAACACAGATTAGTCAGTGCTGGATCGGAGACCCGCAGCAGCGCTGGAGAGAAGGCTGAAAAGGACAGGAAAGAATATCGGATTAAAAGACATAATTTACGGTAAGTTCTGACACTAACATTGGGGGGAGGGAAAAAATTTAGACTTTAATGTCACTTTAAGGTAAAAAAAAAATCACATTAGCAATAGAATGTTAATTATCAAATACAACCGGTGAAGTGAAACTCAAAGAGAACATAATGGGATTCAGATGAATTGATTTAACGTTCCAATGATGAAAGACACCTACAGAACAGAATGTATTAGGAATAAATTATTGAACAGACAAGTAGCATTGTTCATTTTATTATCATTGTCACTGTCTTATAAGTGAAATATGGATAAAATGCTTTAATTGTAAGAAACAGTTTCTCCAGCTGTCAATACTGTATAAAATAATTCAAGAAGCTGCTTTATGTCATCCTCAGCTGTTCTATACAGGAAAAAAAATGAGGATACATTCTATCTCTGGGCCCAAAGATGTTAAAGGAGAACTATGGGGTCAGGGCTTTTCCCCATAGTTCTCCTTAGGGTAACGGGAGGACACAAACTAGCATCCTCCTGTCACCCTAGGCTCAGTATACTGAGACGCCGCAGCCAGAGTGGATCCCGATATCGATGTCGAGATCCGACCAGCTGCGTGAGTGACAGCTGGCTCTGCCTATCTAGAGGCAGAGCCAGCTGTACCTGCCCCTCCCCCATCCGTTCCGCCAATCAGCGCTGGCGGAGCGGGGAGAGGGGAATCCAGCCCCTCCCCTGTCACGACAGAGAGCCGTGACAGGATCGAGAGGTGAGCGAACCCGGTATGTGTTCGCTCACCTCCCGATCTACTGAGCCGACCTGTGACAGTCCCATTGTCACAGGTCGGCTAGAACTATGAGGTGAGTGAAAAGCACTCACCTCATAGTTCTCCTTTAGACCCCGTTCACATTGAGCGATTTATCGCACGGTAATTCCCGCGATATCGCGCTCCAATGCAATCCAATGGGGCAAAGGGTCCTGCTGTCGCGGGTCGTGTGTCGCTACAGCAGGACCCTTTTTGGAGCGGATTTAGCCGCGATTCAAGCTTGCTCAATGCAAGCTTGAACGCGACATCGCGCGGCAAATCTCGCGATGTCGCGCAATATGCAAATCGCGCGACAAACGCGCAATTTGCATATCGCGCAGTGGGAACGGGGCCTTAAGCTTGCCATACACGGATCATAGCTTGGCTGTTTCCTTGATTAATCGGCTAAAATTTTATCCTAGGGTGGCCCTGCTGATAATGAAAAATGTTTTTATAGTGACTGTATCCAGTGGTGTATTCTGGTTTGGGGCTGCCCTAGGCAAGACGAAACTAGGGCACACCTCCAAATAAATCTGCAGGATCTCAGGGGGGCTGTGAAGGATCTGTGACCCTGCAGAGCCCACCACAGATCATGCACCCCCACTGGGACCCTACAGACCGGTGCAGCATGTGTGGTGGGCTCTGCCCACCATAGACCCCCACAGAGCCCACCACAGATCCTGGACAGTCAACCTGAGACTCTCAGGTGGGCTGTGCAGAATCCATGCTGGATCTGCAGTATCCCTTTAGTAGCAGTGTGATCATCTTACCTGCTGCTTGGTCCCCGGCCTCCTCCACCGCTGGACTGGTACTGCAGGACCTGGCCTCCTCCGCAGCCCGACAGCTCTTCTGTGACCCGGCTTCCTACAACGCGATGGCGCCCTGGCCCCCGCCTATTTTTGATCTGATGTCGCCCTGGCCTTGCCCTGCCCCCTCCTGCTGTTCCGACTCCTCTGCTGCCGCCTCCTCCGCCCAGCTGCCTAATTGTTTTGGGGGGGGCATTTTGCCGCCCCCCTGAAAACTGCCACCCAAGGCAAACGCCTTGTTTGCCTCGCGGCAGATACGCCCCTGACTGTATCCAATCAGCAGTCAATGTTCAGGGATTCTTTAAACCACATTGAAATACAGTAGCCTGCAGGGGAGATTCCTCCATCCTCGCCCTTTAGTGTGAATGGAAGAATAGAAAGGATTTTTCTTGTTTAGCCCATGGGGCTGAACGAGAAGATACTTAAGGTGCATAGTACCCAGTAACATCAAGTCCATTAGGATTTATACAAACAGTAGCCGTGTTTGGCAGATATGTATGCATATGTAGTCTGGGTAACGCTTTAAGACGTAGGCGGCTTCCATTCGATAACCAGGCAGACCTGTAATGAAAGTCATTGTATAGCAAATAGAATTTCCTCATTTTGAAATTAAAGGAGAACTAAGGGGTAAGTGTTTATCCCCATAGTTCTCCTAAGGGTCACGGGTGGACATAAACAAGCGTCCTCCCGTGACCCAAAGCTCAGTATATCGCGAGCTACAGTTTGCAGTATACGGAGACCGCCGCAGCTGGGACGGATCACGACATTACTGTCGAGATCCACCCAGCTGCGTGATTGACCGCTGGCTCTGCCTATCTAGAGGCAGAGCCAGATGTACCCGCCCCCATCCGTTCCTCCAGTCAGCGCTGGAGGATCAGAGCAGGGAGGGGGGGATCCCTTCAGGGAGCGGTGAGTGACAGTCACGGCTCACTGCAGGGACATGGTCGAGAGGTGAGCGAGCGACGTCATGTTTTTGCTCACCTCCCGATCTATTGAGCCGACGTGTGACAGTTTCATTGTCATACGTCGGCTCAAACTATGATGGTGAGTGAAAATCACTCACCTCATAGTTCTCCTTTAAGTTTAGAGCTGAAGATCCTTCTTTGATTTTTTTTGCTGCAAGCAATAGGGAAAATGGATTAAGAGAGAAACAAGCTTGCAACAACAAATAAACCTCTTTATTATAACTGCATGCTTCAGTGGCAGACCTAGGGAACAAAGACTCACTGCAGGGGTACGTTTTTTAAATTCCTTGATTTCTTTAAAGCACTGAAAATGTTGTCACTGCTTTATAAATAGCCAGAATAAATATTAATAGCAAAACATAATATATTGTTATGGAATACATATGGGGTTTTGTATTGAGGTGT
>NW_017306891.1:463765-464939 GCF_000935625.1 Nanorana parkeri
CATTTATTTTAGTGATTATTATTTTACATGACAGAAAGGGATTCGCCCCAAATCTTGATTTATGAAGAAAATAAAGCTTTCTCACCAAGGATATCTGATTACCTCTTAATGGTATATTTCAGATGTGTAATTTATGAAAACTGATTAGAATGCAAATAATCTACTTTAAGGATTTATGAAGATTTCACTGTGGTAATACAATGGAACATTCCTTTAATGTGAGGGAGTATTGTGTGTGGGATATAATCATTTTTGCTGCTGTTCTGAATCTTACAAGGGAACTTGTCTTTTTTTTTTATATATTCATCATCATCATTCTTGTCGTCATCATCAGTTGTGTTAGAAGAGTATAGCTTATATTTTATGTCTTACAAGGAATAGAAAGTTACATTTGTTTTTGTCATTTTTCCATTCATCAAGGATGTGTTCGGCATTTTGCTTTGATTTCCTTATTCTTTGGTCTCTTTGGTAATCTTTTATTATTTTAATTATGTACTTTGTAATGTTTTATCATGTTGCCATGTGGCTATTGCTTGGTGATGGGCAGGGATCTATCTTCAAATATTTTACCAGTCTTGGCGAAATTTCTGAACAATCCACTGAGCCCTGATGTTTTTTCTCTGCTACATGTTGTTGTTGGCAGTTATTGTGATGGTTCAGTGGTATGATATGTAACATCTGTCTTTGGTAGACTCTTAGTAACATTGGTTTCAGCAAGGCAATGGTTTGACAAGAAAAGGGCAGACTTTACCTTTAATGGTTTTCGCAAGAACCAACATATAGGTTGACAGTCCACAGATTTAGCTGTTTATAACTATATTGAAAAAGAATCTCAAGTCTGTCGGACACAGGAAGACACCAAAAGCCAAGACTTGCTGAGAAGACGTGTACAGGTTGTGAGCTTTTGTTTCCTGCTGATAAACCAACAATCAACCAATGTGTTAGCAGCAAACCTCCCCTACCTCTCTCCTGTTCATGTTTAGGGAAGCATTGAAAGATTTGGGTGCCTGAGTGTGGTTAGGTAGTGTCTGCACATACAATGTAATGTCTACGACTCCTATCTACGTAGTGCACACAGCCGTATGGAGATAAATTTCCAGGTCTGAGATCCCCATACTGCCACTATAACTTGTCCTGCCAATTGGTAAGATCAGCAGCACTGGTATATATATAT
>NW_017306891.1:465092-468292 GCF_000935625.1 Nanorana parkeri
TATATATCTAGATATAGATATATATAGATATATATATCTATATCTAGATATATATATATATCTATATATATCTATATATATTCATACATACATACATACATGCAAGGTAGGTAGCAAGCTTATCTTTTTCAACACCAACACTTCTTTTCTGATGCCTCCAAGCAAAAGATCAGACATCTGATGTGAAAAATCGGCCCCAATTCATTGTTGGATCTCATAGTAACATATATTTTTCATACTCCCTATTTGGTGCCCACATACTTTACACGAATGTGTGATATGAATAGGAGTCCATGAATTTGTCCCATTTCAAATATAGGTACAGCAAAGGGCATTTTTTTCCAGTTTCATTTATTGGGGGTCTTATACTATGGATACTATACATGCAAAAAGGTGATGGTCAAAAAAAAATTTTTTAACCACTTGCTGTCCAGAGCAGCTAAACCCCCAAAACAGCTTCAGACCCCCAAACAATGATATATGTTCTGAAAGCAGAGGCCCTGTAGAATAAAAAAAAGGCTAGTTGCAAATTTTTATGCCGCACGATGTTTGCGCAAATGTTTATCAAACCAGTATTTTTAGGAAAAAATAAACTAAATTAAAATTTAGTGCACAGGAACATAATATAATACCCAATTTGTTATAACAATATGAAAGACGGGGTCACGCCGAGTAAATAGATGCCAAACATGTCAAGCCTTAAAATTGCGTTCGCCCGTGAAGCCGCAAAAAATGTCAATACCCCAAATTTCCCATAGGGAACATTTTAAACGCTTTTACCGCTCTTCAGTTTAGTGCTCACAGTGATTGATGGCCCCAGAATTATTGCTCTCACTCTGACATTCGCGGCGATATGTAACATGTGTAAGGGGGCATCACACGGTACAAACGATTCTGCGGCTGTACAGATGCCGGATCGCTTATACATTAACAGCAATTGCCTGCTGTTAAAAGAACAGCTGTTCTTGTTTTAACCACTTTAAAGGGCCGCCGTCTATTGACCCGGAAGGGGTTAATCTTTAGAGAAGAGTCAAAATGAACAGCAAAAATCATTTAAATGTACTCATTTATTTTCTGAAAAGATGCAACACCATAGCAGGATCATGAACCAACCAGGTTAGAGTGTTTCCAATTATTAATATTTATGATGATGATGAAAAAAGGAAAAAAAATCATTATTTCTATATTTTTCCGTCACTTCTTAACCAGAATGTATTTTTTGTTTTGTTTATTAAGGTCAACAGGACTAAACATGTATTTTTTTTGTCAGAAGAATATTAAATATTGCATATTAATCCCGGTCAGGACACTATCTTTTGCAGGGTTTGCAGATTCTCCCTGTGCTTGCTTGGGTTTCCCCCGGGTACTTCAGTTTCCTTCCACACTCCAAAGACATGCTTGGAAGATTAATTGGCTCTTGACTAAATTGGCCCTCTATGTATGCATATGAGATAAGGACCTTAGATTGTAAGTTCCTTCAGGGCAGGGACTGATGTAAATGTGCAACTATGTAAAGAGTTGTGTAATTTGTTGGCGCTATATAAATACCTGTAATAAATAAATGTATTTATTACAGGTATATACAGGAGAGCTGCAAAGCAAACTGCTATGTTGCGCCATCTCTTAAAGTGTATTTCCACTTTTGCAGCCACTTTGGGATAACACCTACTTTACATTTGTTATATGTCCCCATTCACATAGCATAAAAAAATTGCAGCTTATCTTTCTTTAGATGCACTTTCTGCTAACTCCGGGGCTAAAAATCCTGCTTAGTACTCACTGCCTGGGGGACTGGGGGAAGCTTTGTTTCAAATGACAAACCCTGTCTGTGCTGGCAGATTTCAATACAAATTCTAAACTAGGTAAACGGGACTGTCTGTCCTAATATAGGGTTAAAGCACTGAAGATATTGAGGGGGGGGGGGATTTTTCAGAAATGGAGCAGACAAAATCTGGACCAGTTGCTTATGGCAACCCATAAGCTTCTCTCTTCAGTTTGTTCAGTTTAAGCTTTGAAAATGAAAGGTGGATGCTGATTGGTTGCCATGCACAGCTGCTCCAGATTTTGTCTGCTGCAGTTTAGATAAATTCCCCTCATTGTATTTTAATGAGGGGGAGCTCAGTCTGTGCTCGGTCTTTCTATTAGGACAGTGAGAGTTTCCTTTAACTAAAATTGAGAGAAATTGAGCAAATGCCTGCTACACAGACACATCTAAAAGGTAAGAAATAGTTTTAAAAATATATTTTTAGATCCTGTGTGAATAGGAACACATAACAAGCATATAGATGGGTTCTCAATTTTGGCTGCAAAAGTGGAAATATGCTTTAGGATAACCCGTATAGCTCTGGGGACCCTGTGTCACTTGCTAAATGTTATATAATATATTATATAATAATGAAAAAAAAATTATCAGAAAGTATTAGTTAGCTTACTGTACTTCTGCTTTGCAATGTAACCTCCAATTTCTTCCCCCCTCGCTTACACCCCTCTCTATTACACAAAACCCAGAATGGACAAATATATAGAGTATCTATTGGTTTGACAGACTTTGCTGAGAACTCTGAGAGTTCACAGAGTACTGAGTGATGTTTTTATTAATATTAGCAGATATAAATCTACTGAAAATGTGTTCATAGTTTGCCTACACAAAGCTTCAAATCATTTACAGTTATACAACAAGTAACTTCCTTTTAATGAAAATAACGTTATACTGCTTTTCAAGTAATTTACACCCTGTATTATTTTCCTCTCAGTTTATATCATTGACTTTTACTTGTGTGTTGGTTTAAATGTGAAACTGAATTTTCCTAATAAGCAAGCATCACGTATGATGCAATATCTCCTGTTTATTGGCATATAAATACACATTTAATACAGCTGCAGTCTACTCTGAATTTTAGAATACTATAACAGGGTTGCTTTTCGTGATGTATTCTGCGATGTTAGTATGCACTGCATTTGTTGCAAGAAAGACACTAAATGCTGCTCAGTGTTCATAAATACATGCACTTAGCATATAAAACAGTATGGGGGTCCCTTTTAATATTTCAACTAGAACCCTCGCCATGCATGTATCCTGGGTGGTCAGGAAGTAGAGGGCAGCGAGCGTGCAACGAGCGTGCAGCTCCCTTTCCCTTTCTGTACCATACCTGAGAATATGCCCTTCAACATTGGGGGGGGGGGTGTAGGATTGAGTGGGG
>NW_017306891.1:468514-471626 GCF_000935625.1 Nanorana parkeri
AAGGGGGAGCAGCAGAGCCCAAAGCTTTCCCTCTTCCCAATGTTGAGGGACAAGGGCCTCTTCTCAACTCCATGTGCCCCCAAAAAAGAAGGTGGCAGGGACTTATGGACAAATTTGGAAGCCCCCTTTATCATAAAGGGGGGACTACGGAATTTGACAAGGACAGGGGACTTAGTACAGGGGTTCATTAGTACCAATTTGTTCATTACCACAAAGAGTAAAGAAAAAATAACTTGGCAAGGATGGGGGCATAGGTGCGAAACAGACTGTGGGGGGGAATTTATCAAAACCGGAGCAAAGAAAATCTGGAGCAGTTGCCCACGGCAACCAATCAGCATCCCTCTTCAATTTACTCAGGTAAGATTTGTAAAATGAGACAGAGAAGCTGATTGGTTGCAGTGCAAATCAGCGGCAGATTTTGTCTGCTCCAGTTTTGATAAATGCCCCCCTCTGTCTCTTGCCCATTCAAGAAAAAGTCACAAAGTAACTTTAAAGCTAATTCTTTGGCCCTCCTATACTCACCTTCCCCACACTCCCCTGGTGATCCTTGCTCTGATAGAAGTCCAAACCTTGTGCAAGCTCTACACTGGCTGCCTTTGGAGCTTACACAGGGTTAGGCTGGGCACATTCCTTACAACCATCGCAAGACCTTTGTCTTGCGATGGTTGTAAGGTAATTAAAAAAAATGTACGATCTGCCTTTCTTGGACAGGCAGATCGTACTTGCCATGATCGCAAACCCGCCCCGCTGAGGGGCGGGCTTCCGATCACCGCAATGCCGAACGGCCGTGTGCGCTTGCACACACCGGCCCGTCCGGCTTTTATCTTACGAACATGCTACACACCCGCGGAAAATCGTACGATTCTTGGCGGGTTTTCGACATGTTCGTAAGATAAAAGTCGTGCGACCTTACAGTAGTAGAGGTCGCATGGCTTCCACACACCTTACGATAATCGTACGATCGCGGGATTTCTCGCGATTATCGTACGATTATCGCAAGGTGTGTGGGCACCTTTAGGCCTCTTTCTCATTAGCTGCAGCTACTCGGCATGTACCAATCAATGACAATCTCCGCAGCTGTCGACGAATTTTTGCACATGGATCAATTACCGGCAGTTAGAGACATATGAGTCTGCATACAGAGCTGCTCATCTCTCCCTAGCCACGTGTAATCACTCCTTGATTACCATACCCGATGCAGTACTGGGGCCATACCTGCCGCAGTAATCTGCTGTTCTGGGTGGCGCACAGACAGGAATGGCTATGTGAATGAGGCCTTAGAGTGTATGGAAAACCTAAAAATAAACTTTTTGTATTTGGTCTCATTTTGGTCAGTTAAATATACAATTGAAAGCATTTTGGTAAATCTGTGTAACAAGATCAAAACATACCTGTTGATGCTTCCGGAAAAACGTATCAGACGTTCTGTATTCTGCCTCTTATTATTATTATTAGGGATGTCCCGATACCACTTTTTTAAGACCAAGTATAAGTACTTCCCCTCATGTACTTGCCGATGCCAAGCCACAGCAGCACAATACATGACCCCCCACAGTAGCACAATACATGATCCCCCCACAGCAGCACAATACATGATCCCACCACAGCAGCACAATACATCCAAACAGAGCAGAAGGCTGGGATCTCACCTGGGCAGCATGTGGATCTCTGCAGGGCTGTGAGTTGATTGGATGGGTGCCTGTATCTGGGGCTGTACTGTGCTATGTATAGGGCTGTCCATGGCTGTACCTGTGTTGGGAAGGAGGAGCAGGAGGTATAGACACGGACAGGCACTGCCAGGGACAGCTAGTGCTAGGTCCCCAGCAGGCT
The DNA here is from genome assembly GCF_000935625.1 of Nanorana parkeri. NCBI lineage: Eukaryota > Metazoa > Chordata > Amphibia > Anura > Dicroglossidae > Nanorana > Nanorana parkeri. The sequence continues at coordinate 470,345 of NW_017306891.1, forward strand.
GCGAGGACCCGACGAAAATTTTATGGACCGGCATCGGCCTTAAGATTCGGGGCATTTTCACGAGTACAAGTACTCATGCCTGGTACCTGCCCCGATACCGATACTAGTATCGGTATCGGGACATCCCTAATTATTATACAGGATTTATATAGCGCCAACAGTTTGTGCAGCGCTTTACAATATAAGGAAGACATTACAATCACAATACAATTCAAGACAGGATGATAAGGAGGTATCAGTAAACATTGTTTCCAGCTGTATCTGAGGACTGCAGAACCCCTCCCCTGTATAATATAGAGTAGAAGTAGGTTTTTGTAGTCTTGCTCTATGGTGACAACACTGCTTCTCTATAGATACAGTTCAGTGAATGAGCATTCTCACTAGGACGGGAAGGTTCACCAGGTAAAATTGAAAATTAATGCAGATGCCATATCTAAAGACTGGTAAGATGCAAGATATTAATTTTTTCTGTTAGGTCTAGATACGCTTTAATGACATAGTGATTGGCCACTCAGATCTGAGCACTGACAGGTTCTCTTTAAGACACATACTGTAGAGTTCAAGCAGTTTCAGAAAAGTGGGCTGACACATTACGATACAGCAAATATAGCCTGGGGACAATAAAAGAAATAAGGACTGGCTGCTCATAAAAATGTTTGTAGTCACTGAGTAAGAAAGCTGTTTTATTCCCTTCCTGAGCATAAGTGAATCTTGATAACACATTACATGTATGGACTTTGCTTCATCTCGATGTGTGTAATGTGGCAGGAAGTTCATACAATCTATTTACCAGAAATTCAGACCAACTTATTTTGTAACCCAGTACAAATACACTAACAGTAACTCCAATGTGTTGTAATCCATAGTGACCAAATAATGTATACTTCTAGCTTACCTTTAACTGTATTGATTCAGTCATATGTATGTCTCTTTTTTCATAGATATAACTTTAATAACGTTTTGAAATATAAAAGGAAACCCCCAACACATTATTATAATTTGTGGGGCTCAGCTGTCAGTTTGACAGCCAGCTCCTGCTTAGCCTTCCTGAAGTCCTGTGGGGTGTGACTCAGTGGCTATCATCTTGACAGCCGATCTCACTCTGTGAATCCGGTGTTGCTGTCAGCAAGACCTGGCTGTCAAAATAAAGTGGAGCCCCCATAGGTTAGACAGGGAGAGTTGTAAATGTCACATTCATGTAAAGTATATCTAATGCCAAAACATTGGTGGTTTTGTATAGAGAACATTTATTGTTATATTCCCTCACACTTTTTTTTTTTGG
>NW_017306891.1:471830-491232 GCF_000935625.1 Nanorana parkeri
ACGCACGCTATCTCATTCGGGTGATTTTTCTTCATTTGGGAGGAGGTCTCTTTAAAGGGAAATCCCACCTTAGACATTTGTCATCAGCCAATTATCCACACTGGAAGGATTCCCCTATATTGCCCATACCCCTGTAAAATGTTTGATTTAACTTTCAGTTGTAAGGACATTGGTTACCAGGGCAAAGAGAGAGGAGAATCTCCCCAGTAAAGTTCAAGAGAGCAAAAACAACCTAAGAGTTATTGCAAACCTGCACTGTTATATTTATCCAAAATGGAGCAATTGTCTATGGATATACTTTAAAATCTGCAAGCTTTATATGGGCAGCCTTAAAAATGAAAATGAGGTTGCAGATATATAATAATCAATAATAGATAGAACTATAAGAGGCAAATAAGAAAACTATGGTCCCAAACGGATGTCTTAAATCCGAGAGAGCAAAAGTAAACTCAAGATTCCAGCCATGGTGACAAAATTGCCCTCAATTTGCATGGACAATTATGGCTTAAATATGTAAGATTATAATGAGCAAGCGCTTTACTGCTAAAAGTAATGCACCTGGAGGAGGGAGATACATGGAGGGGAAAGAAGGAGAAAATAGCATAATCTTTAAATCAGACTTCAGAACAACACAGTGTCATGACAGCCAAAAGAGGCGAAGAGAGCGCAAAGTCCTTCTGTTGGCAGTTTGTGCTAAATTGTATATATTTTTTTTATCTAATGGCAACTTTAATGTTGGCAAATGAGATTTTCATTATTATCCTTTCCTTCCACAAGATTGTATCGATGACTTACAATTATTGACGTCTTGCAAAATATTCTTTACACCAAATGATAATTTAACCTCAATTTCAGGTGAACTGTGTGCTGAAAATGAGTTTGAAGAAGCTGTATTTTGTGCATTGTTCTTGATGTTGATGCTCTATTAGACCCTGGCTCTATTAATAATTACTAAGAGGGAACAGCAAGTGCACAGAATGGAAATACAGGAAACAACAGAGAGAGGAACAAACTATTACATTTCTATTAAAGCTGAGCTGCAATGAGCATCATTTGTATGCACAATAGCCATAGAATATAACTCAACTACAGTTTTGGAAATAAAAGTTCTCAAAACCAAATCTTGCATTACATTCATTTTTTTCTTAAATAATACTTTTTGGGTATCTCGATCACATGCAGAAATGTGAATATTTGTTAAAGAAGATAACCCCTTTTCATATTTCCTTACTAAGAATACCTAAATGAGGGGAAAAAATCTTCCTTTGGAGCTGCACTTAGACACTTTAAAACAATTAGAAGCAAGTAGGAGGGCACTACTCACATAAAAATACCAGATCAAGTAAAATGTAAGTTAAAAGTATACTTAATTGCAGAGCCATCCCTACAATGAGGGAGCCTGAGGTGGTTGCCTCAGGTGGCATATGTGCCTGCCAGGCCCTTTCCCGTCAAAGTGTCCCAGGTTGCTAAGAGCTTTGAACAACCTATGACACTTTGGCCGGCATCCTACCCAGCTCCTGGCAACCAGCAACGTCAGTAAGCTGGGCGGGACGCAGTACACTACGAGCCATTCGCCGTCCTTCCCTGGAATATGCAGCAACAGCAAATAATCATCACAGCCCCCTCTCCAACCCGGAACATGCACCACGAGTGAAACCCCCTCGACCTCAGGCTGTGAGATGTCTAGGGACTCACCTGCTTGACTGGACTTGTGTTCTTGAGTTATATTCTTGAGTTATATTCCCAACCATCGGCCGGTATTCATAAGAGATAAGTCTTCCCTACATATATCTATGGGATCATTTCTGTTAGGTAAGTGTCTATTTGTGTGGGTGACACTGGTGCTGTTCCAAAGAATTGAAATTAAAACCTTGTGATTAAGTACTAGGGATGGGCAAATCTGCCAGGGTGCCATTTACAGGGGAGGTTGTCAAATCATGTTTGGAATGCAAAACCCATACAAGTCTATAGGGAGAAAATCTTGATACTAAATTCTGGCTAATAGGCAAGCTATGAAATGAAAGCGGAGTGTGGATCCTTTTGATGCGACTTTGATGCTTACCTGAAAAAAAAAACCCCAGTAATTCTTTAAATTACATGTTTGGGGGATGCCTTCATACTGATGTTACAGAACAGTACACATTTTAACAAACAGTATCAGCGACACAGTAGTCTGGTATCACATATTTTGGATGTGTAGTTATTAGCTTAGCATTTACATTTAGCTTAGCTTAAATACAGCAGCAACATCCCAATCTGATTAATTTCAACTTGTTTTGACTGCGACACCTGATTTTTTATCAAGCAGTAAAAGGACTGAATTGACCGGTGGAAGTAGCAGCCACAACACGTCTAAAAGTTATAAGAATATTTACTCCAAACAAATAAAGCAAAAGCCCATAATGTCACACAATTTGGCCAGTGACACAACAATGTATTAGTAGAGCCTGTAAACTTCTTATTTGCAGTACCAAACCTTTATGTGGAAAACCAACTGTGGGAAATACCATTATTTTCGCCTGTGGTGCTCACCCTATGCCCCTTTATTTCCAGTATACTTTATTGTCAGTACCACAGAGTCAGGAGGAACTGCTCAAATATGGACAATTTTCAGAAAAAGGTCAAACTATTCATGAACAGATTTATTGAAAGAGGATAGAGGAAAAAAATGTTGTAATTAAAAACTAAGAACAAATTGAGTCAGGATTTGCTTTTCAAAGTGAGGTCTCCGGTTGAGAAAAACAGTGTTACCTGTCGTTACCTGCTATTCATGCTATAATTCCCAGACATGATCCAATCTACAAAAATGCTACCCTGTTTCCCCGAAAATAAGACCTACCCCGAAAGTAAGACCTAGCACTATTTTTCAAGATTCCTGTAATATAAGACCTACCCCGAAAATAAGACCTAGTTTGGTGGTAGCATGTGAGGGAGAACTGGAAGAGCAGGAGAGATGGTATCAGCCTGCAGGGACATACTGTATTAAGGGGATGACAGGGGACTCCCTCCAGACAGCGCAGTGACAGAGAGCACTCCAGTACCAGACTTCACTAACTGCTGTCCCCCTGAAGGCACTGCTTAATGTAATGGTACTGTACTGTACTGTAATGTGTACCGGTAAATGGTACCATACTTTACCACGCTGTCCACTGTCTGATGTCCCCACTGCTGCACCGCTGGTACCACTGTCCCTGGTGGCATAGGAAGCCAGCGCTGTAGAAAGCAAGGCTGCGGCGGCTAAGGGAGCAGAGCCGCATTGGCCGATATTCCTCTAGAGCGCCAGTTACTGTGACAGGTGGAGTGATACCAAATAACTTTGGATTGTTGTACATTTTGTTGCACATTAAAAAAAAAGAAAATAAGACATCCCCTGAAAATAAGACCTAGTGTGGTTTTTGGGGGCAAACAAAATATAAGACAGTGTCTTATTTTCGGGGAAACACGGTAGCACATACACGACAGTGACAGCATGATTAGTAAATAGGTTCAGGATTATTCTGAAATATTTTTTAGAGGGTATCCCTCAATCAACACAGGATTGTAGTTCTTACTACCTACATAATAACAGAGGCGACCCTTGTAAGAACAAGGGGACATACTCATGTGGGACATGTAGCAAATGCCCTTTTATAAGGGATGGTGACACAATCAGTTTATGAAATCTCAACACTTTAAAACTCAATACTTTAAACCTCGCAACTTTGTGAAAAGCTGGATGATAGGTGCTTTTTACCTAATGTATTGCTGCTGTGGTTCATTGGTTTGTTTTGCATAGGTAAAACTAAAACACAATTCCACAGTAGGATTTATGACCATGTCTATCTTATTGACAGAGTGGCAAACTCTATTCACCAATCAGCAGGAATATACTGTATATCCTGCATCAGCTTTATGACCCTTGACCAAGTATACGAAGACCTCTCATTGATTTAACTCTTCATGTATTAATCCACACCCGTGTGTTACCTCACGACACCTTTTTATGATACCCATATGGATTAGGAAAATGTCATATGGTAAATGCCTCAAACCTGGTTTGCTTACTTTCTTTATATTTTCAATTCTGTGGGCTCGATTTTGAATATCATATTTTTTCACAGTGGTTATGGTACTTGCCTTACCTTTGTCTTAAGTGCCTGGGGGAGCTTTTAGGCAAATCAAATTGGTACAGTTGACTACTGAACACACTATACTTTATGCATACTGTATATGATGATTAGTTTTGTTTTTCAGTATAATTTCTATGTATTTAATATGTTCTTGGTTTGCATGATATTTCTGTGTAGTTACTACATATACTGTACTTCTATTTCCTCCTTGTTGTCTGAGAAACATGCTCAGTCATCTCCATCTCATTGCATATGCAGCATTACTATATGGCATATTCAACACAGATGTAAACAGGGAGTCAGTGGTGTATGAAATGGTATATAAATGGGAGTTCAAGCAACATTTATAGAAATAAATTCCGTCACAAGCTTTTTCAGCATGTTCTTATGGTAAAAGGTTTTTAATCCAAATATGATCAATGTCATATCAAATTTATGTAAGTTGGTAGCTTTAAATTCAGGAGTTTCTTGTTGTAAGGGTAGCAATTCCAAAAGAAACCATAGGTTTCTGTGCTGATGCACATTGCTCAGGCATATATTACCGTTGTCACCATTTAAAAGGCCTGTGAAACAATAATTGCAGCCAGCAACAATTAGGAGATATGCCCTGTGAAAAAACACAAGCAGTCCGTTATCAAATCAGCAGCATTAAGGATGTAAAGGATAAACAATGGTAAAAACCCTTCCACTCCCCAATTCTCTAGGATACACTACGTTTTGCTACCTAGATGTCATTCAGTAAGTAAAGTACTCTCCATGTCCATGTCCCTAATCCAGGTAAAGCACCTTGTCAATATGGCTGCTGGGACCTGAACTTTTTATATTGAGGGGGTTGGTGTATCCAAATGGCCTTATTGAATCTTCTAAGGCAACTAAACTAAATTCAAACGCCCCGCAGTGCACGATGGTTACAAAGAATTTGGTCTGGGGGATTCCTTGCAGTGTTACAGGACTGCGAACCTTGAACACGTAGGGTTCACCTCGAACTCATAGTAGTGGTGAACCCGACATTTGTCTGTATTAAAGCAAACACTCCCCACTCACTTTCCCTAATTGCTTTCCTACTCACCTCTTTTCTCATAATTGGATATTTTAATTTTTCCCCATCCTAATACCTTGATCCCTTGGGGTCTCTCCCAGCAGTTCAGGGATTCCCACCTAGTTGAGAATTGCATTGCATTGGCCAGTGCAGCAGCACATGTGTTGTAGACCACCCCGAAGTCTCCCAGAATGCATGATGTCAGTATCCCTGGAGGCTTCAGAGTGCCATAAGACACATGAATCCCTGTGCAGCATCAGTTCGGTGTCCATTGGAGAGTGAATAGCGGTATCCAGTTCCTGCTATAAATGGGCCCCTAAGTTTTCTAAAGCACTCAATATCGTAAGCAACTGTATCCTTTAAAAAATGTTTTTACATTTGTTCATCCTTTGTTGCATTTTAGTGCATCAGCTTCTTTGCAGCCACTTCCTGTCTACATAGATGTCCTCCAGCTATGGCTGCATGGCATTTCTCAGGACCAGCTTCCTAAATGTGTCAAAACAGTTGACCATGGCTGCACAGAGATGTACAGAATTCCCCTATGTCCATCAAAGCCAGAAACAGCTGCCGGACCATGGTGGGATGTGAGAGTCTCATATCATGTGACCTCTAGATGGCACAGAATATGCCCTTATGTCCATAGAAGTCAGAAACAGCTGCCTAACCATGGCGGGATTTGTGAATCTGGGATTATGTGATCCCTAGATGGCGCTGAATATTCCCTTACGTCCATACCAGAAACAGCTGCCAGACCATGATGAGATGTGAGAATCTTGTATCATGTGATCCCTAGATGACGCCACCAGAGACATTTTTCATTTTGCCCTGTACTACCCAAAAACCCTGTGCTATGGCTCACCACATTTTACTCTACTGGACTTCTTGAAGTCAGGCAGCCTAATAAAAAAACAGCAATGATATGCAAAATGCAGAAACCCAAAGCAAATGATCACAAATCCTCTCCTAAACATTCTAAACACAATAAACTGAAGTCTGATTGGCTGCAGTGGGTTACATAAGTCACACAAGCTCCTTTGTATCATTGTAAAACCCAAATCTGACAACTAATACATTGATTTCCCGAGTCCCCATCATGAGCGAGAAGAGCAGAAGTGGAATCCGTACAATGGGCCCTATATTTTCCCCATTTGGCATAGTTTTCCCGTGAATTATTGGCTTTAATATTTCATGACAGTGACATATCACTCTTCACCAGTAGTGACATTAGCTCCCATGAATAATCATGAAATAAAAAGAGATAATTAATATTTAACTTTGCCAGAGGGAAGTACTTACAGAGAACCATCTTTTAGTGCGCGGCAGCTGATATTTGTCAGCTGCAGGGCAGGCGTAATTAGATGCACCAGGCAGTGGTGACAAGAAGTTGAAAAACAGCTTGTCAGCTCTAAAGTGACCTACAGCATATGAATAAATATAGAATGGCGTCTTCCCGCAGCCACAGGTGTGTGTGCTTCATTTTCCTCATACTTCCCATGCCTTTTGTTCCGGAGATGTTCCCTGATATACAGGCAGGTGCACGGAGAATTTCCTGTCCTCGCCACACGCACACCCGGATGGGGGTGGGGGTTTAATAAAGTATTTCTGGCATTATGGCCGCATTAAAAAGTGCTGTGCCAAATTCATGAAAGCCACAATGTTTTCTTGCTATTCCAGCACATGAAACAAATTCAGGTAATTCTTATGTATTATACTTCCACATTCTGGCTCTATGACTGAGACAAATTCATTAAAGCTGAATTAAGGCAGCAGCCCCACTGCAAGGGGGATTTTTATTATTTAAACTGTAATTAATATTTAATTATTATAAAAAATAATTAAAAATATATATATACAATGCTATAATTATTATTATTTATTGTTATTAATTTTATCATGCTTTATTAAATTTGTGTTTGTTAAAGTGCATGAAGCCTAAACTTTTTAATTTTTTTAGATTTAGAAATTTTTATTAGAAACCCTGTCAAGTCTGTATTGCTGTTTGTGTCCCCGCTAGGGCGATTCACCCTCCTGTTGACCGTTATCAATGAAAATAAAGGAAGATCCCAAATTTTGGGCTATCACTAGAACAGGAATAGATGGGAAATCTTCCACTGGGGACACTAGTTCTAGTGAATGAAAGAAGAACTTGTTGCAGTCCTTACTGGATATTCCAACAACAGGGGAGGGTGCTCGTAGTGACTGCGGATGGCGCCGCTGTCCACATAAATTGTTTGGAAGAATGTCACCAGCACACCTAAAATCCTTTCAGGATCACCAAATGTTCATTTATTTAGAACAGTTGTAGAATGAAAACAAGTGCTTTCGGGGCCGTGCAGGCTCCCTTCATCAGGCTCCCTTCATTGACCTGACATGACTAGTTCTAGTGACCCTGCTGACCACCAAGGATTTCTTTGCAGGGATTTCCTCTCACTTCCTGGTGTAGCTATTGGACATGAAGTAAAGGGAAATCTCCCCTTCCTTAGGCCTCCTTCTCTAGACCAAATCCAGACCAGAATGTTTTTTATCTGGATCAAAAACACATACACATTCATTTCAATGGTAAAATTGAGGCTAGTTCACACCATTGTGTTCAGTTCCAGAGCTTTTTTAAAAAATTCTGCTCTGGAATGCACAAAAATGCATCTAAGTGCATGCAAATGCACCAGAATGCACTGGAACATGCCTAAAACTCAAGCAAAATCAATTGAAACAAAAAACGCAGTGGAACGCATCAAACAGATTTCTATAAGACTCTATATGAATTGCAGGGATTACGTCTTCTCTTGGGCTGGCAGTCTGCGGATTCAAAGCCCAAACACACTTGTGTGTTGTGATAACGCATGGGTTTAAGTTCCAGGGTGTTATGAATCCCAACACATTGTTCAGAAGAAGCCCACGCACTGCAGCACATTACAACGCATATACCATGCACGTTTTTTTAAAAAAGGTCCATGTTCGTTTGCTCATCCATTGTGGTGCATTGGCAGCCATTTCAGAAGTCGGGCAGAACTCATGGACTGAGAGCTTGACAATTGCAGAAGCGAGGAGGAGACCCATACCTTATCCCGTCGGGTGAACGTCCCCTCCTCCTCACCAAAATGGTATGACCGAGATGGCCGCGCATGCGTGATGACACAAGCGTGTTGACGTCACGGTGGGGTGTGACCCGGTATCTGCTCCGGGTGACATCCAGCCTCGGGACGCCCCTAAAGGGAAACTAAAGGGAACCTTGCTAGGAAAACTACGAAGGCTGCTAGAGCTCTCTTCTCTTTCTGAGAATGTAGTTTCTGGTCTGTCATGCTGCTCCAATGGCTTCAATATAATCTTAGTCACTGAGCAAAAATGAGTGGATCAGGAGTCATTCTGACTTCACCTGCAGCATGCTTGTTCCAGGACAATGATTCAGAAAGCATCAATCTAGAGAGGTCCCTAGTATTCCAGCAATCGCACCCTACATTCGCTGTCAGTACAGGTCTACTGGAGTAAGCCAGTCAAGGCAAAGCCGAAACAAATAGCTACAGCAGGGGTAGGCAACCTCGGCACACAGCTGGGCTGAGACTACAAATCCCATCATGCTTCTGCCTCTAAAAGTGCCCATACAACTTGCAAATGAATGTACGATAATCGCGGGAAATCCCAAGATCGTACGATAATCGGCAGGTGTATGGAAGCCGTGCAACCGTTTCTACTGTGCGGTCGCACGTCTTTTGTCTCCCGAGCAGGCTTGAAAACCCGCCGAAAATCATACGATTGTCGGCGGGTTAGTGTCGTTCTCGGGAGACAAATGCCGAATGGGCCAGTGTGCAAGCGCACACTGCCCGCTCAGCATTGCAGTCATCGTAAGCCCTCTCCTCAGCAGGGCGGGCTTGCGATGATCGCAAGTACGATCTGCCTGTCCAAGATGGGCAGATCGTACAAGCTTTTAATTAGCTTACAACCATGGTTGTTAAGTGTATGGCCAGCTTAAGGCCCCATTCACATTGAGCGATTCGCAAATCGCGCGTTTGTCGCGCGATATCGCGCAAATGATTGCATTGAGCAGGCTAGAATCGCGGCAAAATCCGCTCCAGAAAGGGTCCTGCTGTAGCAACGCACGACCCGCGACAGCGACGGACACAGCCGCATTTGATTGCATTGGAGAGCAATATCGCGCTGTAAATAGCCGCGATATCGCGGGAATTACCGCGTGATAAATCGCTCAGTGTGAACGGGGCCTAAGAGTTATGCCTGTGGCTGCCAGAACCTTGCAATGCCTCATAGGACTTGTAGTTCCACAACAGCCGGAGTGCAGAGGTTGCCTACTCCTGGACCACAGCAATGACCGCTATACTGACCCCCATCATGGCCTGATTTTTATGGCATGGACTTATAGATGTTCCTTTCACCGTGCATGCTCTTTAGCTAATGTATTTAACCATTCATTTATACGCAGCTGACAAACACGGAACAGTTCACATCAGTCCCTGCCCCATGAATGTTACCCATATAACAGCCACATACACTGAAAAAAGCCAATTAACCTAACAGTATGCTTTTGGACTGCGGAAGGAGATCAGGACATTCGGAGGAAACCCAGGCAAAGGCAGGGAAAACATACGTACTCTATGGACGCGAATATTGAACCCATGACCCCAGCGCTGCAAAGCAAGGCTGCTAACTACTTAGCCTCATGCTGGCTCCCTCTCAGCATTAACTAGAGCAATTATCATGTTATGAGTAGTTAAGAGGCAGATGGTTGAAGACTGTTCCTTGTATAATGACAGGGAAAACACAACGCACGGAGCAGATAAGCAGTGAAAGTCTTTCAGCGGTGTGGGTGAAAAGCAATGGAAAGGCCACGATCCCGCCACCTCTGGGTCCCATTGCACTAACAGCCTTGGCGACCCTGTTAAAGAAAACCTGCCATAAAAGTATTCGAGTTACTGACCCCCTGCCAAAAATGTTAAATGCCTGACAGTTAAGGTGGCCATACACTTTACAACCATCGCTAGACCTTAGTCTTGCGATGGTTGTAAAGTACTTAAAAAAACGTACGATCTGCCCGTCTTGGACAGGCAGATCGTACTTGCGATCATCTGCAATGAGGGGCGGGCTTGCAAGGACGGCAAACGGGCAGTGTGCGCGTGCGCCGTCCCGTTCGTCAGTTGTCGAAAAAGCAGGCCACTAACTCGCCGAGAATCGTACGATTCCCGGCGGGTTTTCCAGCCTGCTTGTTCGATGGAAGACGTGCGACCGTACAGTAGAAACGGTCGCACACCTTCCATACACTGTACGATTCTCATACGATCGTGGGATTTCGCGCGATTCTCGTACGAGAATCGTACAGTGTATGGGCACCTTTATGCAGAGGCATATCTACAACAAATTGCTCCCCTGACGTCTCGTCCAGCTCCAGGCAACCAGTGACGTCACTGGTTTAAACAAGGGTGGGCCCTATTGGTTCGGCCCTCCACATCAGTCTCAGTTTATCATTTGATTAACACACGGTACCGTGCAACGAACCTACTGTCTGTTACAGTGTGGCAGGTGTGTTGCATTTTCATTCATTTGAATGGCACCCCAAACGCACTTCCTGGCCGCAATGTGATCAACCGTGCCACAATGCGCGGTACCACAATATCATGTGTTGTGATGCGATTGAAAAAAGTAGTGCAGTGCTATTTTTTTTCAATTGCACTGCACAGTACTGCAAACTTTTGCAGACCTACGGAGCAGCCCCCCAGTGGCGCCCAGGGCATGTACCATATGTGCCATACTATGGATACTCCAGTGGAGCTATGCTGACCCTCTGTTAGTTTCAAACTTTCTGACCTGAAGTATGCAAGTCAGTCTGACTTCCCTTGCTGCATATCTGTCCTGGGTTTAAAGGAGAACTATGAGCTCGCAGTATACTGAGCCTAGGGTGACGGGAGGATGCTAGTTTGTGTCCTCCCGTTACCCCAAGGAGAACTATGGGGAAAAGCCTTAACCCCATAGTTCTCCTTTAAAAATACAGAAAGTGTCAAAGCCAAAGGATTATCATGACAGCCAAGCAACTAGCATTTTCAGGTCTGATCTGTTTTGAAAGTTTGTTTCCTTTTGGAGAGTGCACAAGTCATCAGCAAATGAGTAAAAGGGTTTCTCTTAACCTCGCTACACTACAAATAATTATTTCTACTATAGTACTGTATATGTCATGCCAAAAACATTTATTTACAGCTTTGAATGGCACCGGAAGCGCATTGCTGTCAGCCCCCATTTACACTAGTGTAGAACGTGAACGCACACAAAATCCCGCAACCTTGTATGTGTTCATAAAACGCATGAATAACGCATGTCACGCTTCTGATGCCATTCACTGCTAATGGCACTGTTCTCTCATACAATACAGGACTATTGGTTCTGCATTGTACATGATGACGTCAGCGCACAATTGTTGACATTAGGGATGTCCCAATGCCACTTTTTCAGGCCCAAGTACAAGTACTTCACCTCATGTACTTGCCGATACCAATTACAGATACTTTTCTTAAAGGGACAGGTGACTTTAAATGATCCATAGTACAACTACATGTTCTGTACTATGGATCATGATTTAACCTATTCATGTTAGCAGCGGAGAATTGTAAATCTATTGCTGGAGTGTAGTGGAGGTGTGTGCTGTATATATGTACTACATATACATTACACACGTCCAGTACACTATAGCAATAGATTTACAGCCAGCCCCGTCCCAGCTTCCCTCACTCACAGTTTCACGCCGATCCCTGTTAGAGTTCTGAGCGGGGTTGGGCAAACTCCGGTAACCTGGGTTCACACCAAACCCAACCTCATATCTGTACTACACCCTGTTCCTCTACCCCTAGACTTAACAATTGTTTAACCCTTGCAGTGCTGGGGGTCCCCACTCTAAAGCTGCCCATACACCTTGCGATCATCGGACAAAACTTTCGTCCCATGATCGAAACGTCGTACAATTTTCGTAAGGCAGCCCCATCCTGCCCCGATTATCACAAAGTTGGATCAGCAGTAATTAAAAGAAAGCACCTGGACGAATAGCGGTAATCGACCACGCGTATTTTCTTCTGCGCATGTGCAGTGTAAATCGTACGAATTTTGACGTACGGAAACGCCCCCAACCTTGCAAAAATCGTATGATCGACCATAGTTTTCTAACCTGCTGGTTAGTCAAAAGTCGATCGATTGTACACTATTTGCGGTTGTACACTGCCCATCAACCTTACTAATATCGTACGAAAATGCGATCGCATACGAAAAGCGGAGGATAATCGTAAGGTGTATGGGCAGCTTAAGCCCCATCTTTTTTTTTTAATTCCCGAGGCCTAAAAAAATTCCATTAACCCTTCCCTACAATAATTGAAAATCCTAAAAACTATTTTCACATCTCCTTAATTAACAGAGACATGGATGTGTTGCCAGTGAAAAGCTTCTGGCCCCGAGCACTCTAGAACTTTTCACTTAGAGGCAGAACATTAGGTGTGGGGGAGGGAAACGTTACACGTTAACAAATTAAGCAAGCTAACCTTTAAATCAAAACTGGCTTTAATAAGTAACATATGAAGGTTTGAACTTCCAATGCCCCAGATACTCTTCCATAAAGGCAAGATCTTAAATGCCAAGCTAATGATGCTCATCCACTGCAGTTAACCTCTATCAAGTCGGAGAAAAAAAAGAATTTTGCTACGAAAAGCATATGTTTTATGCGTAATAATCTGTACATTGTGCAGTCCATCTAAATCATATATTACACTCCTCGCTGTAGAACAGCAAACAATGAAAAAGAAACATGTGCTTGCCTGAAGGGGACTTATTTAAATGAAACACTCCTGGCGCCATACAATGGTAAACACAATATAAAGCAGATGGATTGCAAGATTTGTTTTTTGAAGATGATCTTTGATGAATAGAGATTACCAAATGAATATCCTCTGTGGGTACATTTTTTGAAAAAAAATTTTTGTCACCTGCGCTATTTTGTAAGGCTGGCAGTAGGCAGAGAGAACACGACAAAAGGTTTGCAGTCATGTGATGTCGATGCAAGTTGTTTTGCAGACAGAGCCGGAGATATAAGTGGAGGGGATACATGACTGTGGGGAGGAATAGTTCTGGGAAAGGGTTAAAGATTAGGGAAAAGGAGCAGGCCTTACCTGAGAAGAGGTCATGAGTCAGATGGTTGGGAGTATCCACAGGATCTGCGGAGAATGCTGGGATTTCTTTCTGGACGGTCAATGAGAAGGTTGTTCCACCCTCCCTCACTGCTGTTACTGAGTCTACATGGGTTTGTCATGGCAGCTTGTCAGATTAAAGGGTCTTTGGGGTCTTGTGAAAATGGTGATATGCTTACAAAGCAGGGGGGAGGCGCCCATCTGGTGGTGTTGTGCGTCCCCTGTTATTGACGGTGCTTGTTCCCTTAAGATAAGGCTACAGGAAGAAGATTAAGCTTAAGTAGTCCATAGACTTAAGATGACACTGACCTGGGGCGTGGCTACCAGGGCATGTGAGAAGACGTGTCTTCCCGGAGCTCCGTCTATGACCGAGAGACTATTTTCATCTGGATTGGGCAATAATCCCATGTATATGGGAGATGCTCACCATCTAACAGCCTTTAGGGGGATCTACTGGGAAGATTGGATGACCTCTTCCAATGACTATTGTCCCAACCTCAGAACAAGCCATACATGCATTCCCTACCTGCATCCCCACCCCTTACCTCTGCAATATGGAGTGCTTTGTGGTACACAGAACATTTGTTACCCTGAAAGCCTTTGAATAGTACCTCCACTTCTAACCTCACTCTATAAGCAAAAACACACATATGTAGCCTTATATATCTGCATGACCTAAGAATTGTAAGAGAAAGGGGTAAGGGGTCTAAGAAAACAGTGAGATACTTACAAAGTTGGGAGGGCCCATCTGCAGATATGGTGTCAGACATTGGCAGGGCTCGGCTTCTCCTGTTGGTGTCAGCCATTGGCGGGGCTTGGAACAAAAATGTTATAGATGTGACAGCAGTTAAAAGTAACCACTGAAAATGTTTGATGAAAAGCCCCCAATAATATGAACAAATAAAGACAGCAAGGAGGTTGATTACTCAAAGAGCTAGCAAATAGAATTAAAGTACAGTTTCGTAATTGACACTAATCTCTTCCTATGCAGTTTGTCAACTTTCCTTATAGCAGCTTTCAGTACATTGACACTATGGGGGTGATTTACTAACCTAAACACACGCACGCACCAGGTGCGTGTGATTTTCACACAGCAAAACGTATTTATCAACCAAAAAGTCTCTAAAAGCATATTTCCACTAATGCCATATATGGAAAAATCATGCACATGATTCATATATAATGCTGCTTCACAGTTTAGACAAAAATGGTTAGCTCATGCATTTACATTCCTGCATTCATCAACGCAAGCAACACAACATAGAGCTAATTTACACAACATCACCTTGGAATTCATGCAGGGCTTTGCACAACACACCTGCTGGGTGTGTACACACTACAAAGGTGTTTAGATTCCACCCATAGATCATGCTGGGAGGGAACACACTACAGAGGTGTATACATGTTCGTGGTGTGTTTATAAGGTTAGTAAATCAACCCCTATGACTGCTTTGTGACCTCCCAGTTATAGTTACAGGATTGGCTTAACCTAAAGCCACCATAGCTTTTTTTTTTAAATATACTGTATATATATATCCCGGACAAATCTGCACAAAAAAAGGCCAGGGCCACCATTCTCAAAACGTCAGTATTTTCCTCGAACCCATGATAGCAGGGAACCAAAACCTCATCCATAGCTGGGACAAATAAGATAAGTATAGTTTCCTAACTGACCCTAATCTTTCCCTCTGCAGTTTGTCAACTCTCCCTATAGGAGCTTCTAATACACTGACACCATGGCTGCTGTATGCCCTCCTCTGATAGTAAGGGGGCTGGCTTATCCAAAACCTCCTTAGTGGCCCTTCTAAATTTGCTGACTTTAAACTTGCTGACTATAGCTTAAGAGCCACACATTGTAAAATGGTTTAAAAAAAAAAAAGCCCATGCAAATCTTGGACCCACAGCATTTGCCTTGAACCTATTTGAACCTCATCCCTGGTGAACAGTCTCTACAACTTGAGTAAATAAGCCCCTATTGCATCTGTGCCCATCTCTTTCACTCAGCCATCACAATGGAATGACACATGAAGCACACAGGGGAAAGCTCCTGTCAGTTGCCCGGCTATGGCCACCACACAGGTCCAAAGGAATGAGGAGCTGACATAAGCATTCTTATATGTGCTTCATGTGTTATTCGTGATGGTTGAGTCATAGAAATGGGATGTGATATGGGTTTATTTACTCCTGATCGCTGTTCCATTAAGGTAAGGTGGGTGCAGCGGTAGTCGATGGATGGCCACCGTCTCTGTGATGCGTTAAGAATATGGACACCAGCACTCCAATGGCAAGTAGAATACGTCTATGTATTGACGTACATGCAAAAAAGCATAAACACACGTTTTGGGGTCAATAAATAGACGTATTCTATTTGCCATTGGAGTGCCAGTGTCCATATATTAACGTATTTAATAAAGGTGCCTTTCCAATGTATATAACTTTCAGATCCACGAAGACCACATGCACAACAAATTCCTTTACACAAAAGCTTGTTTTTTTTAAGACAATATGGAAATTATGTTACATGGTCAGATACAAGCAGCTATTGTTGAATTTTTATTTTGTAATTTTAGAAAATTTTACAAATTAGTAATCTGAAAAACAAGATACGGAAGCACAGCCTCAATGAGAAATAGAACATTTTAGGACCTCACGCAAGAGCAAAGATTAATGCAATAATGACACTGGAATTTTATTATGCCCATTAGCTTTTATTCCACCATTCTAAAGCCCTGAAATGATTCTTTAGGGCAATGTTCGTACATTTGCTCTGACAGCGATCAGACTACTATCCATGCAGAAGAGTATAGAAGTGCTTCACATCAGCATTAGCAGTTCAAAAGGCAAAGTATCCATTGTACAGGTGATTTCCCTGGAGCTTCTGCACTTCTTACAAAAGAAATTTGAAAAAATGCAGCAGCGCCTTTGGGGACATCTGATGATAGCTCCACCTGAAACCATACACCTGCTGTAAAGGCCCCTACATGACATATTATTCAAAATATGAGAGGATGAACTGTCTTACAGCCGCAGAAGTTATCTTTTAACATTCCTCTAAAAGAAAACAAAACACATATGGATAAGGGCGGTGATGACAGGTTACAGCAGAACGCCACCCAAAACATTTCCTTTCAGCAAAGACTCAGTCCACCATTGAGCCCTTTCTGTGACCTTGGTAGGGTGACCTCCAACCGTGACACCATAATGATGTGCTCACCAGTTTCTTGGTGCCATAGGAATATACAGGTGAAACTCGAATAATTAGAATATCGTGCAAAAGTAATTGCAGTAAGTGCTGCAAAAGGGGCCCAAACCAAGTACTGAGTACATATGCATGATTGTACTTTTCAGAGGTCCGATATTGTTCTATGTACAATCCTTGTTTTATTGATTGCATGTAATAATCTACTTTTTTGAGGTTGTGGATTTGGGGTTCTTGGGGTTTTCATGAGCTGTAAGCCATAATCATCACAATTATGACAAATCACGGCTTGAATTATCTTGCTTTGCATGTAATGAGTCTATCTCATATATTAGTTTCACCTTTTAAGTTGCATTAGTGAAATTAATGAACTTTGCACAATATTCTAATTATTCGAGTTTCACCTGTATGGAGAATGTACTCCAGAAGGAGGAACCAGTAACTTTAGCTACCAGCCCTGACTATCACAGCAGGTCAATGGGTAGGTGGAGATCTCCTTGCTGAAGCCACAGACCCCAGTATACATAATGTAGGACACCCAACCCTGTATCAATCTGCAAAAAAAAAAAATACTGTTTTTGTCAAAAAATAATTTAAAAAAAAATTTGTTAAAAAAATAAATGATTTTTCCTTTACAACTTAAAGAGGAACTCCAGTTAAAATGTTATTAACCCTTGCAGTGGGGCTACTCCCACACTGCAAGGGTTAACTATTCATTTTGCCTAGGGTAAAAAAAAAAAGGTATAAGATCCTCCATGCCGGCTTGCTCTTAGACTGGTCCCTGGAGCCTCTCTTCCCCTCCAGACAAGCTAGAGGGAGCACAGTGACAGCCAGCTGGCTTGGAGGATCGGATGAGTATAACTTTGTTATTTTTGATCCTAGGCATGATGAGCAGTTAACCGTTGCAGTACGGGGTAGCCCCACCGCAAGGGTTAATAAAAGTTTTAACTGGAGTTATTTAAAAAAATTAAAAATGCAGCACTTGATGCAATACTCACCCCTCTGCGTTGCTGTCCCCCTACAAACCCATTGAGTGGTCCTCTTCCAGGTTGAATGACCTACTTTTTTTGAGTGCAAGATGTCACTAGGGGTGCATCACCACCGTGCACCCTACAAGACTTGTCCTGGTTACTGACCCGCCATGACTTTTCTCCTTTGCTCGGGCAATATTATCATATTGCAGTAAACAATTACTCCTGTTCCATGGAGAAAAGAGATTCTGATTGGGATCTGCTGCCAGAAGTGTGATAACGGTGACCAAACGCCAGGAGAACACCTTGACTTATCTGGAAGATTAGTATAAGAATAGTATAAGAAACAACAGTGGTTTATCAATACAGTAACCTCTGTCTACAGACAACCATGCCCTGCCTTTACATAGTAGTACTGTATATGGAGACCCCTCTCGGACCTTTAGATGTGCAGATGGCATGCCTGCTATCAAAGGTGTTCCCAGAATTCAATGGTAGCTCGAGCAGTGGCTCAAAACTTCAAAGGTGAGTTTATACTGTGTAATGATTACAGGTGACTACACGGGATGAAATTTGAAACGCTGTCATGTCACCAAGAACACGGAGCAGTAGAGCAAGCTCTACCAGGATATGGCTACGTGCGTTGGGATTAGGGAAGCTTACTGAGGACATTTAGTGGACTTATTATATTGCAAAACAAAACTTTTTTAACAGATTCTAAATGACAAAACCTTCTAAACTGCTAGCAAGAATAAAGCACAGCCATGTATTTTCTCATGGAGTAGTATTTATTATTAGAGATGCACCAGTACCGATAATAGTATCGGTATCAGTGCCCATACAGAGTATTTGGGCGAGCATTCATACTCACCCAAATGCTGCGATACTTATCCCGATACCGGAGATTCTGGTGAGAGGGAGATTGCCTCTGACCAGCAGTGCTGCTAGGGAACATGGAGCCAGCTTCCCGGCTAATCAGGAAGCCAGGCCACAGGTAATGACTCATAGCCCAGCTTCCTGATTGGCCAGGAAGCCAGCTCCATGCTGTTTGGCCGGCTCAATGCTATGAATATAGGCAGCTCTACCTAGAGGGAGGATGGCTGGACGCCGTATGAGGTGATTTAATTCAGTTTGAAGTCCAGCCATCCTCCCTCTAGGTAGAGCTTCCCATATTTCCGTGTCTACCTAGAGCAAGGACGGCTGGACGCCATATGAGGTGATTTAATTCAGTTTGAAGTCCAGCCATCCTCCCCATGTGAATGTGAAGAAGCCTGAGCTCTGCAGCTGTGATCGAGTGATCACAATCGCAATGCTTTCCAGGCTCGAATGCAAATATTAAAGAAATGCATATTTTTATTTATATTATTAATTATGCATTTCTTTAATTTTTGCAAAAAGTTAACTTATCCTTGAAAGTGATATTAAAGCTTCCTTTTTTATATACCGTATATATTTTCTACAAGGAGGCCCACCTTTGTCTGAAACTGCTGTTTTTTTCTTTAAAAGTTTTAAATTCCTCAATTTCAAGTGGGTCCCTGCCGTGCTCTTCCCCCGCCCCCTGCACAGGTGCCTCCATCGGCTAATGGAGGCACCCCTGCATGTTCGTGCGCGCAGTGCCTGTGTGCGTCCATAGGCACACACAGCCTTGTGTCAGGCCACGCCTCTCCTTTCCGCCCAACAGATTGATTGATGGCAGAAGGAGCCTATGGCTCCTCTGCCATTAGTATCCTACCCCCCCATCCCCCTGGCAACCTGGAATGTCGGGGAACGGAGGATCGATTTGAAGAGGCGGCAGGGACGAGAATCACTGACATGTATGTGTGGGGGGACTGGGGGAGAAAAAAGTACTGGGTAGATTTTACCTTAATGCAGAGAATGCATTAAGGTAAAAAACGCCCAGACCTTAATAGTGATGGGGA
>NW_017306891.1:491794-514257 GCF_000935625.1 Nanorana parkeri
ACACCCCACGTGTGATAGGGGGGGGGGGGGGCCCGGGGGGGGGGGGGGAGGGGGGGTTAGATGTTTAAAGTGCACTGACACTTTAACTTCACACTGTATCGCATTCACTGCTAGTTCAGTATAAAACAGTCCAATGTGTAACAACCGGGAAGATATATTTTGTTTACTTAAAAATATGTCAATCTGCGGTATAAACATTGATAAACACAGAGAAGCGCTCTGTATTCGATGTCTCGCATATTTTGTGTGAGACGATGGGGTAATAATATCTTCTTTTTACACTGAAGGTCTGAAGATTAACACATAAAGCGGAGAGGAGAGCGGAGAGGAGTGCCATATGGTCCCTCTATATGTATCATTAAAAATCAGCACAGGAAACATTCTCTATAACATGTTACAGGCGGTGGGATGAGCTGCACGTTTGCTCATGGATATCACTTAAACTTATTACGGATAATCTACGTTATTTTTAGAAGACGGATAAAGAGAACCCGTCACTTATAAATAATAAAGCCCAACTGCACCTTCCACAAAAAGAAATAGTTAATGCTGAACTCCGAGATAAACAAATATTGTCTAAATACAAGAGTCATGTGTATTCTTACTTGAATCTTGATGAGCTTTGTGTACTTCTTCCAGATCCAGTGTGAAACGTGGAGCTTCCAGTAATAAAGACCGGTCACTGCTGCTCTCTCTGCTTGTGCAGGGTGACTGGTCTTGTATCCGCCCCCCACTCTTGTTTTGTGTAGTGGGTGGGGCCTGCTGGGTTCCTCCCACAGATCTGCTCTCTGCACAAGCTATGAACAGCCCTGTCATGGTGTCACTGCTACTTTTACAGGTCATATCGAGGTTTGCAAAGGCATTTGATGCACACCAAGTGGATTTATGTCCATTGTGGCTATTGTGGAATATATATATATATATTTTTGTGCCCGGAGTTCAGCTTTACGGTTATGTAAACCCCAACAATGAACTGCTTATTTGGTCCCTTCAGGCAGGGGCGTCCCAGACCGGGTTACACCCCGCCGTGTTGTCATCGCGCGTGACGTCACTCTGCGCATGCGCGATGACGCCAGAGTGCATGCACGGCCATCTTGCTGATGGACACGGCAGAGAGAGGAGGGGACTTCACCCGGCGGGATGAGGTATGCCGCCAGGTTCCCTCGTCTCTCCTGACACTGTCAGGCTATCGGTCTATGACCGAGTGCCTGACTTATTAGAGGGGGTGACACCAAAATGACTGTCACTCATTTTGGTGTCACCCCTGCAATGGTGTCACCCGGGTGCAGGCCGCACCCCCAGCACCCCCCTTGCGATGTCACTGCCTTCAGGTCTGTTTAAAAAAAAAGAATTCTGGGCACAAATTTTCTTAACCATTGCAGTGGGGCTTAAGGGTTGCAAGGGTTAAGTGTTAATTTTCATCTATGGATGAAAATAAACTTACACTCACCTGAACCTTGCAGCCGGCTGACTGCTAGACCGGTCCCTGCAGCCTCGCTACCCCTCTGCTCTGACGGACTAAGGTCCTGTGAGTCATCACGTCCAATACACTGTATAGGAAGTGAGGAAGTTCCATCACTGGAGCAGAGGAGTCAGGCTACAGGGTCCGGTCTAGGAATCAGCCAGCTGCGAGTTTCAGGTGCATATACACTGAGTGGCCAGATTATTATGACCACCTGATGTTTGTAGGCAAATTAGCTATAATTTCGCGCTGAAGTTGCTAGAGGGCCAGACCAGGGGTTGGTGGGAAGGGGGGGGCATAGAGGAACCTGGTTTTGGGTAGCAATGAGAGTAAATCCGGCACCGGTGGCAACCCTACTTCCCAGACAGACAGCAACAGCATAAAAGTTCAAAAAATTTAAACATTCACATGTCCAAAATGTCTTTAGACACACTTTGATTTACTTTCAATACAAAGTTTTAGTGCACCTTTTATGATTTATAAACGCAAAGCATTGTGTTAAAAATAAACATATTGAAACTGGATTGTCTTTTGTATTATGTCCTTTTCTGAATGCAGATTGTGTCTAAACGTGTACAGTGTGAGTTACATGCTTTGAAATGTATGACGTGTTTGTCAGTGTGATGTGTTTAAGGCCTCAGAGGGACATTGTAAAGTGTGAATCTAGGGAAAGTCTTGACTGACAGCTCCAGAAGTGCCGTGTGCCATTCAGTATATTGCTAACATAGCAATCTTCCTATAAGCTTTGACGAGATGTCACCACCTTCTCCCAGATATGTTAAATCATGACATTTTACACATTGACTATCTGCGTTTGGTTAGTATGTTCCTGTGAATAGCCCAGGGGACTTCAGGCAGAGAACACAAAGGAGCTCCCGCACTTACATGGCCATTATGTTGGACGGTTAATAATATAATGAGTTAAACAATTTACTGGGTGTAATAGATAAGGGAAATGATTATGTTCTTTTACATACGTCTGTCATTTCTCAGCTTGCCAAAGCCATAAAAATCGCCCTTCATTCATTACCTTTAAAAAGATCGAAGATATATTTCAATGTCTCTGAAATTTCATCAAACTTAGCCTCTAATTTCACAATACAACATCACCAGTAAAAAGGCTCCACAGTGTGATATAGCTTTGTTTATAAACAAAACCATGCCAGACCTTGTCACCGCACGACATACTATTGTCTATAAACAGAGCCATACCAGTCCTTATCACTGCACCATATACTATTGTCTATAAACAAAGCCATGCCAGACCTTATCACTGCACGATATACCATTGTCTATAAACAAAGCCATGCCAGACCTTATCACTGCATGATATACCATTGTCTATAAACAAAGCCACACCAGACCTTATCACTGCATGATATACTATTGTCTATAAACAAAGCCATACCAGTCCTTATCACTGCACGATATACCATTGTCTATAAGCAAAGCCATGCCAGACCTTATCACTGCACGATATACCATTGTCTATAAACAAAGCCATGCCAGACTTTATCACTGCACAATATATCTATGTTTATAAGCAGACCCTTTCCAGACCTTATCACTGCACAATATATCTATGTTTATAAGCAGAGCCATTCCAGACCTTATCACTGCACAATATACCATTGTCTATAAACAGAGCCATACTAGACCTTATCACTGCACGATATACTATTGTCTAGAAACAGAGCCATGCCAGACCTTATCACTGCACGATAAACCATTGTCTATAAACAGAGCCATACTAGACCTTATCACTGCACGATATACTATTGTCTATAAACAGAGCCATGCCAGACCTTATCACTGCACGATATACCATTGTCTATAAACAAAGCCATACCAGACCTTATCACTGCACGATATACTATTGTCTATAAACAAAGCCATACCAGACCTTATCACTGCACGATATACCATTGTCTATAAACAGAACCATACCAGTCCTTATCACTGAATGATATACTATTGTCTATAAACAAAGCCATGCCAGACCATATCACTGCATGATATACAATTGTCTATAAACAAAGCCATGCCAGACCTTATCACTGCATGATATACTATTGTCTATAAACAAAGCCATATCAGACTTTATCACTGCACAATATACCTATGTTTATAAGCAGAGCCATTTCAGACATTATCACTGCACGATATACCTTTGTTCATAAGAAAAGCTATGCCAGACCTTGTCACTGCATAAAATACCTATGTTTATAGGCAGAGCCATTCCACACCTTGTCAGTGCACGATATACCTTTGTTCATAAGCAAAACCATTCCAGACCTTATCACTGCACAATATACCTTTTTTAATAAGAAAAGCCATGCCAGACCTTGTCACTGCATGATATACCATTGTCTATAAAGAAAGCCATGCCAGACCTTGTCACTGCATGATATACCATTGTCTATAAAGAAAGCCATGCCAGACCTTGTCACTGCATGATATACCATTGTCTATAAAGAAAGCCATGCCAGACCTTGTCACTGCATGATATACCATTGTCTATAAAGAAAGCCATGCCAGACCTTGTCACTGCACGATATACCATTGTCTATAAATAAAGCTATTCCAAACCTTATCACTGCATGATATACCATTGTCTATAAACAAAGCCATGCCAGACCTTATCACTGTGGATATACCCGTGTTCATAAGCAATGCCATGCCGGACCTTGCCACTGCACGATCATACTTTGGTGCCCTTTCTTTACCTTGCTAGAAAGAGTGTCTTCCATCCCTGAATCAAGTTTGTTGTTTTTGTCTCCCAAGCCAGAAGGTTCCAGACCTTTCCTGAAAAGGGAGAAAAGAGAAACTAGAAAAAATGGTACATGCATGAATCTATAACCGGCCTTTATAGACTTCCCTGACTGCGACCCTTCCATTACTGCATATTATGATTATTATAAAGGATTTATATAGTGCCAACAGTTTACCCCGCACTTTAAACAATAAAGGGAGACAGTACAGTTACAATGCAAGAGGGATAGGGGGGCTCTGCTCATGAGGGCTTACAATCTAAAAACATGCATATGTATCATTGTGAAAGGGCCCTGTAGCTAAACTGCATTGGAGAACCACAAAATTCCCCACCTATGCATACACTAGAAGATTATCATCAGACGTGCAGCGTTGGTCAATCTTGAGGACAGCTTAGGGGAACATTGCATTAACAAGCCACAAAGTTTATTTCACTGCCCTGCTTCACAACATCACATTTGTAACACTTTACCAACTCTTACAGTAATAAACCCCTATAAATTTTGGTTAATTTTGGATACTGGGGTAACAACAGGGAAATGTAGGTTCAATCTCCCTACACTGTTTCCACAGTGTCTATACCAATAGAAGACACCTGCAGCCCATCAGGCAAGATAAGAACTATGTCAATCAAAATAGACATCAGCTTCCACTATGGTTATACTGACATTTTCAAGAAGAAAGATCATATTTGCAGTCATGAAGAGCTGTTTCTATATATATATATTATATCCTACATTCAGTAACTTAAGGTACTGTTCCTTCTTTTACAAAAGTACAGAGTTACATAAATTCCCTGAATTCATGAGATAACATGGGAATAGCTGCTATTTCAGCATTTCCTATATCATAGCTCAAGAATTGGCTTTAACAGATGAGTACAGAAATTTCAAAACTTGTCTAGATTACTCTGCACTTTCAGCAACTCCAGCTATTTCCTTTCATAGGTTCTCAGCAGTTTTCTACCACACGTAGAGCCCCAGGGCCAAAGGATTTATGTCCCAACTGTCGGCTTATTGAACATAAGCATTTACACCGTCCTGTACGTCCATTACTGCAAGGGAGCAGAAGACTTTGATACTGGAAAATCACTATCTGACTGATTGATGCATATTACAGTATTAGGGTTGTACAGAGATCGGTACCTTGTATCTCTACAAAGAATCTGAAGGAATAATAGTTTTTGGATTCCTTTGCTTTCTCAGCAGCTTTCTAAATAAAGAACACAGTATACAGTAGGCATGGAGACTTCAGGCAATCTTCCCTTGAAAATGTTTGCCGATAACCCTCTACAAAAGGAGAGAGGACTTCTGGGAAAACCATGTTTTTGCTAGGCTGGACTTTAAATAAATGTTCCACCCATAGAAAAATACAGCAAGTCCAGTTGCCTTGACTTATTTTTTACAGATCCACCCATTGAGTTTATTTGTAGATGATGAATTTAAGGGCCTCCCTGGCAAAAAAATGGCATTTACCCAAAAGCCTTTTCTTATTTTGCATACCTTTGCAAACTGGCAACCACAAATCCACATGTTCTGTGGCAGCAACAAGAAAATAGTGGGGGATCACCCAAACAAGAACTCCAAATAAAATGCATAGTGCAGCAGGACTGCAGCATGTTTTCACATGATTCTGTGTACTGAATAACTCCCTTCTGGCTGTCTGAGACATAGGAGGGGCAAGAGTGGGGGAGTCAGGAATCATGTTGTCACAAGCACACACCTTAGGGGAGTCTGAGTTGATGAGGGCAGCCTCTCTTGCTGCTCTGGTCCAAGTACCCCTGGGAAGTGGAACAGGTGTGCAAGGACAAAGAGTGGCATGAGTGCCGGTAGGTAGCGTAGTCACCGAGAATACTGGTGTCAGAAGTGCTGGTGTCTCCCAGGAGGGAAGCAGATGAGAAACGCAAATTTTCTGCAGCGAAGTCCAAGACAAGTCAGCAACAGTCTGGCAGCGAGGTACGGGAACAGCAAGCAAGACGTAGTTGGGGACAGGCCTGGTCTGTAACTTGTGGGTAGCGAAGTACAAAGAAGCAGGCAGGAGCGTGGTCAGAGCTGAGCCAAGGTCAAGGAATCCAGAAGAGCAGAAGGAAGGCCAAACAAGCCAGGTCGGTAATGAGAGATCAGAGTCCAGATGGAGGGTACAGAATGCAATTGCAGGAAACAGCTGAAGACCAGTCAGCATTGAAGGCTAGGATGTCACAGCCTTAAATAGCCCATTTGATGCCAATGTCCGCAACAAGCGTGTGCACACATCATCCACATGCCTGCACAGCGGAACACGGTGGTGCACAGTTCTAGGAGCCAAACCATGCCCATGCACGTGCAAATGGGCATGTGCTCGTGCAGAACCCCAGGCGCACGGGCTGGTTCTGGCTTCCTAACACATGTTCTGGCTGTTCACCTTTAAGACTAGCTTAATACATTCAAGGATTACAAAATACCGTAAAATGCTAAGTGCAATTTGTCTTTTTCATCAGAGATATATATTACAATTTTAGCTGTTTAGTACAACGTTTGAGATGTAGAAGCTCATCAGGACATAATCAAGATAAGGTTGAGATTATGGTATGAGATAGTTTATTACTTAACTTCCTGTTAGAAGTCAGCTTCCCCCTAGCCCAAGTTTTATCTTTGTTTTTTAAACAGATACTATATTGACAATTTTTGCACTTCCTTAGGTGTAGTGGTCTTTATAAAGAGAACCTATCATGAAGCAAGTCTGAGAAGTATCAGATGGAATTTGTCATTCTCTACTTCTTTGTTCCCTTCCTATGAATTAAGGTGCTGCTGAAGAATGGCAGCTTTTATCTGAAGCTTTTCACTCAAGGACTATGTACTGTACTTGTACCTCTACCTGTATGTTTGTATTAGCCAAATTACACAGCTGTTGCACAGTAGGGACTGTAAGGAAATTGCCCCTGCCTTGTCAGTGCTGCTTGCTTCTCCAATATACTAATGCAGACCCTGAGATACACCAAACATTTTGGACATGCAGTGCTTGATGGCCGAAATACTGATTGACAAGCGTAAGCACTGTCTCATGTGGGGTGATTGTGTCCAGACCATGCAAATACTGACTTGCTTCTTGTTTGTATCCTTCAATTTAAAAAAACCTGCATCATCAAATAGGGGCGGCAGATGGCATTGACAAGGTGGAAGCACATAGCAGTGACAATAGCATGGCTTCTAAGAACATAATACAGGTTCACTTTAAGGCACGGGCAAGGCCATATTTGTACATTGTGGGGCACACCTGATTGATCCCCTTTTTTTTATAACATTAGCAAAAACTATTCCCAGAATGTTCTATTAGATGAAGCATACTGCCTGCTGCATATTTACAGATCCTCTTAGGGGTCCATTCACACTGTATGCAGTGCAGGTAAACACTGGTCACTACTAAGGCACATAGAAAACAATTGTTACTGCAAACCTGCTGCTGCCATTAAGTGTCGGTTTCTACTCTACCTGTTGAATTTCATTTATTTTCTAGCATAAAGACTACATCTTACATGAAGAATAGATGCTGGAACACTAAATAATGAATGGGGAAACCCAACATTTCCAAATGATCAGGTACAGTTGGGAACAATGGCTGGGAGATGTCACTGTTGGAGGATCATATAAGAAACCAGGGGCTGACTGTCTATAAAAAAAATCACTTATTGATGGTTTGACTAATATGAGTCTTTAAAGTGATATTACAGTGAAAATATTTTTCTGTAATACTTTCAAATGCTGACTAAATCAGTTACAATGCATGCTGCTCCTTGATGCTTAAAAGCATTTTAGTTTCTGCAAATCAGCTGGTCCCTTAAGCACTGGCCCTGATATCTTATTGTAGGGTGACTTTTTTCTCCTGCAGGGTGCTATGGGGGCCACCCTTGTGTGTACTAGTAAGCTGTGCGTGTCTACACAAGCACGCAGACATGGCAAGACAAGCCACTACCTTTCTCCCTGTTCCCCTCCTTCCTCCCTCAAGATAGTAGATGGACAGCTGCTGGACACTGTGCTGTCCTTTGTGATCTTTTACTGGACAGGAAGTTCAAAGAAGCTGAGCTTCCTTGATATTTTGGGCTCTAGCTCACACTGAAGCGTTCAGTTCCAGAGCATGTAAAAAAAACTGCAGCAAGCCCTATTTTACCTGCTATGGAACGCATGCAAACACATCAAAAACGCATGCAAGCGCTCTGGAACGCACTAAAAGCGCATTCTAAACTTTAAATTATTTTATTTTTTTTACCAAAAACGGTCCGGAACGCATAAAAAATGCGGCAAAAACATGGCACAACCCACTGCACTGCGTGTGCAGAAACTCATGCAGATCTGGTCTGCTTTTGGTGTGAACAAGGCCTAAGTCTTTGGGCAAAAACTTAAGGAAAAACTTTTCCGGGCAATGTATATTTGCTTCATTGTTGATTCATTATTGAAAAAAAAGCTTCAGAGTTTTATACTATAACATTTCACCTCTAAATTGAGCTTATAACACTTTATACCTCCCCCCAACTCATAAGTAAATGTACTTCTGTGATCCAAAAGAGAAGTAAAGCCAAAAAATAAGGTTTGGCTTTACTTCTCTTTTAATCCAACTCCTAAAATAAACCTAACATTAATCTGCAAAAAACAAAACTGTATTGTAACATGGATACCTTCACAATGTAAAATCCAAGCACCCAGCCTCTGCTCCATCTCCTCTAAGGTGGACATGACATGGTTAACTTATGTTACAATAAAGTTGTGATTAAGTTGCAAAAAACCTCTATGCAGCTCTATGGAAGTCAGGCTCAGACAAAAAGAGATATATATACGTTTACATGTGCATACCGCATAATGACGCCATTTGGCATTGCAAATGTGGAAGTGATTATTGGGACACGTCTGACCTTTTATAACCGCTGGAAGAATTATGAAACTGTCTCGTACGTTATTATAACTGTTATAGATGCAGTTTAAAGCAGTATTACATATACACAAATAAGAGCCTGAGATCACTGGGGACACAGGAACTCAGCTTAAACTTGTCTATGTGCTCTTTCCAGGATAAAATCATTCATTTACATGAGTATAGTCATTTGTTTTCTACAACATTGCAAGTCCACTTCAAAGTTAAATAAAACGGACCTATCATTTAAATTTGCATTTCACATTAATAAAGACGGCATAATAAAAAGACGTATCTCTTTCATTTTAGATTGTAAGCCCTCAGGGGCAGGGCCCTCCTTACCATCTTGTCTTGAAATGTATTGTAATTGTAATATCTTCTATATAATATTGTAAAGCGCAGCACAAACTGTTAGCGCTCTATAAACCCTGTATAATAATAATACAATTTTTTTTAAACAGTTCCAGGGCTTCCAATGTCACCTTAGTATGCATGGCAAAGCAACCGGTTCACTTTAAGGCTGGGTTCACACCTAGGCGTATCGAATATGCGTGTTTGCCGCGCGTTTCGTGCCGCGTGTTTTTACAGCGATTCGCTGTAAAAAAAGGCACAACAAACGCGTGTTTACGAGGGCTACCTGGCTGTATCCCAATGGATACGCGCTGCAAATACGCCCCAAAGAAGCTCCTGTACTTCTTTGGGCGTAGGGCGTTTTGCAGTGCGTTCCTACGCGCTGTAAAACGCCCAGGTGGGAACCGTGCCCATAGGCAATCATTGGTTTTCCCATGTACATTGAGTACTCCCTTGCTCTCTTCTACTCTCATCCAAGCTTATTGATGGACACTTGCTAGAGACTGTGCTGTCCCTTTGTAACCTGCTACTCACGCACTCCCTGACAGGAAGTGAGAAAAAAAGCTGCACTGAGCAACCTGGAGCTGGCACTATTGAAGATTCATATATGTAAGTTTAACTTGTATGCATCAAAACATGTGCTGAGGAATGTTTCCCAAGTTGAATTGACGTATATAAAAACGTTGCAGTGCTCAACTTCCTCCATGTGACAGCAGTTGTGTTTTATGATTGGCCCAGCACTTTTACAAGGAGTGAGGCACATGCACCTCCAAACCTGTAAGTACAGGATAATTTAATTGCTTCCGGCTGATAAACAAAGCTTTCTATGAGCAAAATTCAAATTGACTTGAATGTTGAACTACCTCATCCCTCTCTTAGGATAATATCCCTTTTACTCACCTATCTGCATATCAAAATAGTGGTTTTTCCGATTGGGGAGGGCTAGAACCACATCCGAATAAATTACTAAATACACATAAAGAGATTCAGTATAACCTTGCGGACTTTAATCACTTGAAGACCGGGGTGTTAAACCACCTTCCTATCCAGGTCATTTTTCAGTATTCAGCGCTGAGGCACTTCCGCATTCAGTAATCAGAAGGGAGATCAGCAGGTGGACGTGCGCTGATTTTCCTCCAATCGAGTTATAGAGCCCCGCTGTGCCGGTCCCAAATGCGCAGCGGTGGAGGAGGAGGGGGGCGCACACTCCCACGCACCATACAAGTGATGAGGTAGCTCTACTAATGTGCTAACATACAGAGCATATACTGTATGTCAAGATATATCAGATTCTGGTAAAGCCAGAGGACGAGAAAGGCCAAAACACAAAAACTTTGCAATCTATTGCTTCTTCAGGAGGCTCTCAGGTAAGTAATGTTACATTGTATAATATAGCAAGCATTCCTTATTGGACCCTACATGGCAACAAGAATGGACATGGAGAAAAGAAGGAAGAGAAAGGACCTAAGATAATGAGAACATCTGACCAGTAAGAACTCCTCAATTAGGGATCCCTGTCCTTGGATCAGAAAGGATTCCTTAAATCATAAGTCACCCATAGTTGCAAAGAAGAAACTGGTATCCACTTTACACATGTATATAGTGTGTCCAGGTGTATCAGTAAAAATGCTACTTCTGATGGCCCTTAAACTGTTTGGCTGCCAGGAGACAGAGGGATTCCAAAGGATAGGGCACCTAATTCTACAGTGATATGATATCCTGGGCCCTAGTCTTTTCTCTTTGTCTGTTTACCAGAGGTAGGATCCTTCTTCAAGTGTCCAAATCATAGCCTGCTTGACATGGACACTTCCCATTGGCTGCCCATTGGTGGGATCTGTAAGAGGAGTATCAGTGGTGACGTTAGCACATGGATACTGTTGGGGACCCAACAGTGGAGGAAAACTTGCTTCTCAAACCAATAAGGAAAACATTCTGGATGGGTGGGAAGGGGGTGGGAAGGGTATGGGCGGGAGGTTATTTTTTGCCTAGAGATGGGCTACAAGCCTAGGTGAAGCTCATATGGCTTCTATTAATGTGTTGTTTTCACATTGTTGGGGACTGCAAAGAAATCTATTTTTATTTTTAGACTTGAAAGTGAAATAAAAGGCTCCGCAAGACCCAGCAATGAAGCACGCGTAATGAAGTATGGCTGCTCCCATTAACATCTACGATTACAAACTATAAATAGAAACAATTAAAAAAAACACAGAACAATTAATATCTGCATTAAGCTGATCTCTTTCGCATGTACATCTAAAAGGAAATGAAAAGACATCAGTTCCCCTTTAAAGAACTCAATGTGCTTTTCTGAGGAACAAATCTGTTGAGCTATCACTCCATCTTTGCTAGAACAGTTGAAGAAGCCCTCCATAAGATTGGCACATGCGGGATGTTTGAGTGCCATATGTTGTGCCATGGCATATGCTGAGTGCATTCTGCAGCTATGCAATGTATCCCTCAGGGGAATGGTGGCATTTACAAAATTGGAGGGGAGGGATAAGTTTATAATAGATCTTCAACTAGGGAAAGGAGCAACGTAACTTTAGCCCATAATGACTGACAATCCATGTGTGTCAGGTAAAAACATCACCATGATGGAAAGTTCTTCTGCTGTGCCGTAGCTTTGTAAATGGACCCCACAGTCTCTCATCCAATAAAAGCAATTGAATAGGATTTTGTATCCTCTCATTAGAAGTGACATGTTGATTAAGACTCTAATGTGACAGAAATGGAATCTGTTTTTTGGCACATGAAGTGCAAACAGGCAAGTCTGACTATTTTTAGTTTGTTCCAGTCCCTCTGGTGCCTAAGGAATTCATTTGGTAAATAAAATGTATTTTCAGTGAAGACATCCCGAGAGCTGTGAATCAAGCAGTCACTGTCCGTGACATATCAAGAATGCAATGTTTAGCTCTGAAGTGTTATGCTAAGAGATGACTATGCTCAGAGATGACTATTAATTCTTGTCTGAGCTCCTAACTTACTATAACCGGCACTGCATGCAAAAAAAAAATAATCAGAGAAAAAGAAATAAAAGGACCTCAGATATGCAAGAGTGCCTGGTAGTTTGTACTTACAGGCTTGAAGTCTATTTCCACTTTTTTTACGAGTACTGATATTTTTTCCCGGTACTCGCCGATACCGATTACCGATACCGGAAGTCCCATTAAGAATGGAGGAGAACCATCCAGTTTTAACCAGAAATTGGCCAGAAAGCCAGCTCCAATCTCCCTCGTCACCAGGTGATGAGGAAGCATGGAGCCGGCTTTCTGGCCAATCAGGAAGTCGGGCGGCGAGTCATTACAAGGCGCCCGGCTTCCTGATTGGCCAGCTTCCCAACCAATCAGGAAGTCGGGCGGCGAGTCATTACAAGGCGCCCGGCTTCCTGATTGGCCAGGAAGCCGGCTCTACGCTCCCTTGTCACCAGGTGATGCGGGAACATGGAGCCGGCATTCTAGCCAATCTATGTTTACAACTAGATGGTCCTCCATTCTTAATGTATCTTTTCATACATAAGTCTACATAGGTTTTATGAATCTAATCCTGGTGATTTTACATATTTATTCACACAATTTGTTATACCCAAATTCTAATGAGCTGATTTAGGAATTTATATGTGTTTATATCTGTTCTTACAGCCCTGAAAAAGTGGGAGGTTTTTGAACAACTGAAACACGTCAGTTGATTGGTGAGTGTTTGTACACTGCTCCCAATCGTGAATGGGCTGTCACAGGACGCGTGGCGAGCAGTGACTCTCCTCCAATCACCGCTCTCCATCCTGACACAAGAGGAGGAGCTGGAGGGTGCGGGAGGAGCGCTCTGTCTCCTGTAGATTACAGCTGTCACAGCCCAGCACCCCTCTCCATCCTAACACAGGAGGTGGAGCCAGGAGGTGCAGGAGGAGAGCTCCACCTCCTGTAAGATAACAGCCCGCAGTGTTCGGCATCCTAACTGCTGCCACTCGTTCTCCTGAAAGATTCTCTCCTCCCCAATGGGAGACGGCCGCAGCATCAGTAGACACACAGACCGGCACTCAGCGGGGAGGAGAGAAGAGGCTGCTACACTGAATTTTTTGGCTGAATTTTTGGCCATCATGGCACTTCAGGCAATTTGACAAAAGTGTAATTTTCGGCTCAGATATGTTTCGGCGGCTTGAAATTTTGGTGCATTCCTAATTTGAATCCAGCACCTTACCTGTACTTGTCCTAGAGACATTAACCTATCGGTCTTCTGCTTCTTGTTAAAATGTCCAGCCATAGGGTTAGGATGAGCAAGAAGCCTGTAAGTTGAAGTAAAACCGCAGCAGAACAAAATCAGGCCCTCGAACAGGGCTGTGCTGTGTGGGTGTAAATCTTACAAGTGGATGGACAGACATAAAATACTTTGGCAGCTGTGCATGTGTATTTCATCTGTGTATTTTTCTTAAGGGACTGCATGGAGCTGCATTGCTGCAGCATAGAAAAGGACAGGCTGAATGGAGCTCTGTGACAGCTCTAAGGTTCAGGTGAGTATAACTTTTTTATTGTCCTCCCTAGACGAAAATGAGCACTTTTTTTAAATAATAAATGTTTATTAAGAGTTTAGTACAGGTAACATAAAAGACAGGCAGACATAGGGATCAGCGCAGTTTCAGGTCATGCAGTCACAGCTCTGCATGAGACACAAGCATATAACAATGCATATACAGGTGAAACTCGAATAATTAGAATATCGTGCAATGTTCATTTATTTCACTAATGCAACTTAAAAGGTGAAACTAATATATGAGATAGACTCATTACATGCAAAGCAAGATAATTCAAGCCGTGATTTGTCATCATTGTGATGATTATGGCTTACAGCTCATGAAAACCCCAAGAACCCCAAATCCACAACCTCAAAAAAGTAGATTATTACATGCAATCAATAAAACAAGGATTGTACATAGAACAATATCAGCCTCATACAGGCCAGCAACGTCCGCCCTGTGCACATGTTCAAATCGTGCAAACAGGGCCTCCATATCCCTCTTAGAGGGGAGGTGATCCAGCAGGCGTCTGACCTCTCCCCCAGAGCCCTCCAATGTAGATTCCTCATCAGAGGAGACCTCTGGGTCTGCCAGGACGGGAGAACTGTCGGCTGGCTGGGAGGATGGTGAGTCAGGGGCAGCAGGGGATTCCCCACGTGTGGCCGACATGCGGCCCGCAGAGCCGGCAGAGCGCGTGTGTGCTGGGGCTGCAAAGAAGCTGCCGATGCCGGCTCTCAGGGTCCGTGTGCGATCCGGTCTGGTTCCCTGGGCTTTCTTACCCCTCTTGGAGCCCATGACAGGCGGTGATGCGGCGCTTCAGAAGCGTTGCTCGGTCCTATATTGCGGAGCTAAGCACGAACACGTCCGGCTGCCGCCATAGATAAGCTCCGCCCCCCCGAAAATGACCACTTAACCATTGCAGTGTGGGGCTAGCTCCACGGGTTAATACAAATATTTCCTGGAGTTCTTCTTTAAGTATCAGAAATAACGCAACAGCGAATCGAGAGTCTCTGTATGAAATCCCATCATCAGCAGAGGGAAATAGTGGGATTTCATCACACTGCTCCCGTACCTTGTGAGAACGGCAGTCAGTGACAATGCTCTGTTTTGTGTTGCATGCACAATGGGTTAATTATGGCCTGTATCCCATCGCATATCTCTCTGTGTGCTGACGAAAAGACCAGTAGCAGCTGGCAGGAAATGGGTATGGAAGCTGACCACAGATAAACTGTAGGATGCTACAGAGTTGCAGAAGATATAGTTTGGGACAGGAAGTCAAGCTGTCAGGCCACAGAGGTTTGCAGAATACATCTGCAGAGCTATTGAAGAATGTGGCCCGCAGATAATGGTCAGGGACACAGCTGTCAGTTTGTAATGAAGTAACTCCGAGGAAGCCTTGGGCCTTCTGTGGTAATGTTACGGATGTTGCTGTTTCATAGGATAAAGGCAAACTTGTCATAGCTGTGATATTAGCACATTCAGCACTCTTCCATCAAGCTGCTCGCTTAATCCTGTTCAGCACTGAATATAATATATATATATATATATATACACACACACATTTTGCCATATTATGGAAAAATTACAGAAATTGTAGAAAAAGAAAAGGTGTTTTTTACCATTATGTTATAATACATTTATTATTACCCAATTTTTTGGTAAAGTATAAAACATGGGGTCACGTCGGGTAAATAGGGACACCAAACATGTCAAGCCTTAAAATTGCACGCACATGCTAAATCGCCAAAAAAATAACCATAACCAAAATTGGCCATATGCGACGCTTTAAAAGCGTCGCACTCATCGGTTTAGTGCAATCAGTGATTAATTATTGCTCTCACTGCAACGTTCGCGGCAATATGTATGTTTCTTTAATTCTTTTTCATGTGGGACTTACATTTTTTACTTTTTTGCAATTTTCATTTTTTTCCCTATTTTTCTTTTCACGTAACTTTATTGTTATCACATAGGGGGCTAAGAAATCCCCCTCTCTCTAGAGCCAAAGCCAGCTCTGCACGCCCCCATCTGTCCCTCCAGTCAGTGCTGGAGAAATGGAGAGGGGAGGGGGGAATCTGACAGTCACCACTCTCTGCAGATGATCGGGAACTGAACGATCGGCGGTTTGTGATCACTCAGTTCTCGATCTATAGAGTCGACGAGTGACAGCTTTAGTGTCACGCGTCAGCTCTAATTATGGGGTCGAGTATATTTCACTCTCCCCATATTTCTCCTTTAATCAGTAATGGTACTCCAAGAGCGTTTGCCATTTTTGACATGTTCCGTGAATGGGCGTCCAAGCATGTTTTTTTTTTCCCCATGTTTGATGCACGTCCATAGAAGACGATGGTGTAAACAGAGACTAATAGTTGATGGGGTCAAATCAATGATCAATTTTGACTGTAGTGATGAAAAAAGTCGAAGGAGCATGTTAGAAATATTTTTTTCTGTTAGTAAATTCTAAAAGTGGATGTGATTTTCATTTGGGAAACTCCATTAATTTCCAAAATCGAATGTTAAATCCAAACAACAAAGAAAATTTTGAATGACATTCATCAGGTGTCTGATGCATTATCAAACATTCCAACAAGATTTTTCGTACAAACGGTTATTCTAAAAACTACCAGTGTATACTCTGCTTTACTTGAATCTTGGTGAGCTCTGTGTATGTTTTCCAGGTGTGTGCAGTAAACCAGTGTGACACTTGGAGCTTCCTGTAATAAGGACCGGTCACTGCTGCACTCTCAAATTGTGCAGGGTGACTGACCTTGTATCCACCAAAACAAATATGGAAACCACACAAATCAATTTGTAACTAGCTTTCAAAGTAAGGTGCAAATGGAAGGGCTTTGCACAATACAAATACCAAAATTTCCCAGCACACTTACCAGCTAGCCTGCAAAAAAAAAGCTTACACTATCTCACAACTTGCTTTAAGGTATACTATATATTTTCATATATAGTATGAAAGTATGGAGCCGGCTTCCCAGCCAATCAGGAAGCCGGGCAGCGTGTAATGGCTTGCTGCCTGGCTTCCTGGTTGGTCAGGAATGACCAGCACCCGTCTTTCTGAATGGCCGGTTACCTCGTGACGAGGGAGCATGGAGCCGGCTTCCTGGCCAATCAGGAAGCCGGGTGCCGTGTCATTACACAGTGACCGGCTTCCTTATTGGCCAGAAAGCCGGCTCCATGCTTTCTCGCACCTAGTGACGAGGAGCATGGAGACGGCTCCCCTGCTAATCGGGAAGCCGGCTGGCAAGTCTTTACACGCCGCCCGGCTTCCAGGCTAATCAGGTGATGCGTCATTATACGCCGCCTGGCTTTCTTAATGGGACTTCCGGTATCAGTAGGCTGTATAGGCGAGAAGGACACAGAAATGTGCAAACTTCAACAAAGCATATGCATAACTATTTTAATATATGTTTAATATACGTATGTTTCCTGTTCACATGCGGTACATTAAGGCAGTCCATTATTTCACTTAAATAATATGACAGACAAAGAGACACACCTACATCTTTTTTTCTGACTTAATGCACTGCAACACACATAGGTGCTTTGCCTTAGTATGTTGGGGTGCCATTGATAATTATTTGTAACGCAATTACTAACGCACGTAACAAAAATATCTAAAGTTTAGTGGTGCTGTCCAGTCAATGTCTGCTTGGCATTCTATGCCACATTACTTTTCCCATACACATTCTGGTTGTCTAATTGCTTTATCAAAATCATTGAGATCCTGCGATAATGTGACGCCATATATACGGGCACCTTGGAAGTGGTCTATGGGGCCAAATACTTGGAATCCATGTTTGTGCATTACACAGTAAACACAATTTCATTATACATTTGTACATCCAGTTATTTTATACAACCCAATATTTTCTAGAACTCTGGTCGTAGCTTGGAAGAGTCATGCCTCCTCTATACACATGATTTGAACTTCTGATGTACTTGGAGACAAGCAGATAGGGTGACGTCACAATGGAAAGAGAGAACTCCAGTCAAGATGAAAGCTAACCTGCAACCAATATGCTCCAGAGACGGCAACAAAAATGGTCTGAAATAAATATTTAAATACATGAAGGGCTTGAGTAAGGTTCTGTAATGAAGTATTTTCAATATTAAGTTGAGAGCAAAACCACAGGGACATAACCTCAAAGTAGCAGGGGGAAAGTTTAATACAAACCTTATGATGTATTATTTTACCAAGAGTAGTAGATGTTTGGAACAGACTTCCAGCAGAAGAAGTACATTTATAGCTGAATTCAGTAACAACAAAAAACAAACTCCCCTTGTAGTGGGGTTGCCCCTGCACTCCGAGGGAAAACGGCTTGTTAAGGCCTAGAGTACATGGGAAAAGGACCTTTTTTTTACCTGCCCCCAACTCCAGCAGGCTCTCTCCAGGCTCGTATCATCAAGTACGATGTGAGGCAAAAGCACAAAGCTGGAGCGTAGGGAAGACGAGGTGAGTGCCGACTGGCAGGGGAGAGGGAATCAGATAAGTGACTGCTTTAATCAGGTACCCTACTCCTAATGGAGCAGTTAATCCTTGCAGTGTGGGGGAAGCCCCCAAAAAATTGATTTTTTTTCCCCTGGAGATAGACTTTATCCACTTTCATATAAATTGACAGACAGATGGATGGCTCGCTCTTGGGTGTGAAAAATGTATCTCCCTGCTCGTGAGCGTCC
This sequence comes from Nanorana parkeri, assembly GCF_000935625.1. Classification (NCBI taxonomy): domain Eukaryota; kingdom Metazoa; phylum Chordata; class Amphibia; order Anura; family Dicroglossidae; genus Nanorana; species Nanorana parkeri. The sequence goes on from NW_017306891.1 coordinate 510,457, forward strand.
CCCAGCGTGTGCACGAGCAGTTCACTGTGAACACACTGCAAACTGGACAGCAAAGGTCACAAAACAAGGTACAGACCCAATAAAATTGGCTCTGTATCATGTGATCGCTCTAACCAATCACAGATATCACAAAATGTAAACAATGGTTGCAGTCTGCAGCTTTCTCTCCCTTTCCTCTTTCATTGTGAGAGGAGAAGGAGAGATCTTAACATCGACTGCACCCTCCCCATTCACCACCATACCTGTAACCCCCTCTCTCATTAAGCCTTCTCTGTGAGAGGAGAAGGAGAGATCTCAACATCGACTGCACCCTCCCCATTCACCACCATACCTGTAACCCCCTCACTCATTAAGCCTCAAACCTCACCCCCACCCAGGCTGTCATTTCTCCAACTGCTGTAGCCAGAGATGAAGCTGATGTGCTTGAAATAGACATAGGTCTACAGACAGATAAAAAGGTTAATAATAATCAAATGCTTTGAATATATATAAATATATAAACTTAGCTTGCACTTCGTTAAAAAAAATATTGCAAATTTCAAAGCTGGAAATATTGGGGAGGTGCACATAGACCAAGAATGCTGGATGGAAAGCAGTCAAGGGTTTACACTGATTATTCCTTCAGGTAAGGAGGCTTCTGATAAACCAGGTATGAGCTGGTGCAATTGCAGATCTTCGTACGTACATGAATAGCATAAGGAATACTCCAACCTAGATAAGAACAACAACTGCATAAGCAGATTAAAACCTCCTTTTCAATATGTCCATTATTATATCACTCACTTTGTGTTGAGGGACACTGCCAAGTCCGGTTACAAAAGCAGAATATTTTCTTTTCTATTGTTAAATGTTGAAAATGTAATGAAAACTACAGAACAGGCGGTCTACAGTGCCAGAGGAGTTAACGCTTAAACCTATGTTAATTTGACCTCCATCAATGTCATTCATTTTGGCCCGATAGCCAAGAACTGCTGTACAAAGCAACAGAACATTCAAGAGAGTTCATGAAAGTTCCCTGGTCACCAAGCATGCAGTGTTTTCAATGGTTCATTGCTCAATGCATTATTTCAAGACTGTGATCCTTTAAAGAGTAGGGAGGAAACCAAGCAATAACAGTCTTGTGTTCTGAATTACAAGCATGTAGCAGAAGTCAGTGTTTAATAATATAACCACAATCACAAAGGGCAACGACCCAGATTGAACACATTGTCCTCCTGACAGCTCTGCCCTGGACTGTAATTCGTTTCTGTCACACGGTATTATGCACTAGAAAAATGTACAATGGTAAGGAATCAGATTCTGGGGCAATGGCTGTTTCTGCTGACGGAGATCACAAACAAAACAGCAAAACCTTGACAGAAAGGCATTGAAGGTTTCGCCCAGTATGGATGTGGCTCGTAGGACATTTACTCAATAAGAACCTCGATATCCTGAGCAGAAATTATACTACATGGTCTCCAATAATGCCATTCACACCTATAGCTAAAGTGTTATATTTATTTCATTTTATATACAGTATATATATGTGTGTGTATATATAGATCTATATATAGATCTATATATATATATGAATCATTTCCATAACCATTATTGTCACAGGATTTACAAAAAGGCAACACAGGTATATGTCCATAGACATCTGTCTCTGAAGGCACATAGACATCCTTTTGCCCTCACCTCCTTAACCAGTTGACATCCGCGGTGTTAAACCCCCTTCCCATCCAGGCCATTTTTCAGCGCTGACTGGCGGAACGGACGGGGGAGGGGGCGGGTACAGCTGGCTCTGCCTCTAGATAGGCAGAGCCAGCTGTCAGTCACGCAGCTGGGCGGATCCAGACATAATTGTCTGGATCCGCTTCAGCTGCGGCGTCTCAGTATACCGCGAGCAGCAGCTCGCGGTATACTGCGGCGTCTCAGTATACCGCAAGCTACATACTGAGCCTAGGGTGACGGGAGGACGCTAGTTTGTGTCCTCCCGTTACCCTAAGGTGAACTATGGGGAAAAGCCTTAACCTCATAGTTCTCCTTTAAGATGGGTTCCCAACTATTTACCAACAAAAAAACAGCTGAAAAAAACACCTTCAAGGACCGCAAACCACAATCCTGCTGGCAGTAGATATATGCAAAAAAAACCCAGAGACTTTGATACTTTAACCACTTCTGGGCCGCAATACGTCTATAGATGGTGATCTGCAGAAGTGGTTTAAACAAGAACACGGCTGCTGCACTTTTGCTCAAAATCCTTTCTGCTCCCTGTCTCCTTCTATTCACAGATATCAATGTGATCGCATAACGTCCCGAGACCAGACAGATTTATTAATTGCAGTTTCACGGCAAGTCCAAAACTTCTGTATCATCTCATTTCATACTGGACATTTGTCTCGGCCTTTCAGTATCACGCCATTAAAATTATTTCAAAATATACACTAAAGTGCTCCCAGTCCAATTTTGTGAATGTTGGCGAGTATTCTCCTGCACATCTGGTAATGTAAATGCTGAACGAGTAAACTGACAATGATAATGCTGTTGAAGCAAGCCATGAAACTGATTTATATCTCAGCCTTACATGCTATAGACCACCTTGTTTTTAAACATTACACAGATGATTTGGTTTAGTGGATGATATACTTAATAAATGGCTGGATATTACAGGGAAAAGGACTTTATATGTGCAGAATAGCTCATAAAGGCCTATTGTGTACATATAACCCTTTCCTAACATGGCTGTGTATGCTTTAACATTAAAGCTGAACTCTAGAAATACATAAAAGACACAAGTTCATGCAGCTCTGTGATCAATGATACATCATTAAAGTGATATTATAGTCAAAAGGTTTTTAAGTTATTTTAGATGCTGATAAAATCACTTACAATGGACGCTGCTCCGTGATGTTTAAAGGTTTTAGTTTCCTGCAGAATCAGCTGGTCCCCTGGGCACTGGTCCTTATATGCTGTTTTAGGGTGACTCCTTACTCTTGCAGGGTCCTACGGAGCCACTCTTGTTTGTGCTAGTTAGCTCTGTTTATCTCTGCAAACACACAGACACAGAAAGGCAAGACACTCCCTTTTTCCTCACCCTTCCTTCCTCCCTCCATCCCTCCCAGCTAGTAGATGGACAGCTCCTGGAGACCAGGGCCAGCCTTTGGGGTGTTCGAGCTGTGCGGCCGCACAGGGCGTCATGGCAACAAGGGTGCCAGGCGGCCGACACAGGTCGTCCCCGGGGCGGCTACAGCCTGCAGCTTCTCTCCTCCTCACCGCTCGGCCATCCGACATGATAGGGCTCCCTCCTGTGACCACCCCAGGCGGGGGGCGCAGGAGGGAGTGCTGTCATGTTGGATGGCCGAGCGGTGAGGAGAGAAGCCGCAGCTTTCAGGATGGCCGAGCAGTGAGTAGAGCCGCACCGCTGTCATCCTGTCAGTTTCAGGATGACAGCGGCTCTGTGCGTAGCCGAGCGGAGGATCGGTAAGTATCATTGATACTGGGGACACATAGTACTATGTGTCCCTAGTTATGAATGAACAGAATGTGATGTACATCACTTCCTGTTCATTCATGAATTTCTGAATGGGGAGTAGCACTCACTACAGATGCTCCTCCCCATTCAGAACCTGGTGATAGTAAATGTTTTACTATCAGTGTCTGAATGATAGTAAAACATTATAGTCTGTACTGAGTGCTTCCCATTCATTTAGAACAGAGGCTGCAGAAAAAGATATTGAGGACTATGTGTCCTCAACTTCTTTTCTATTTTAAAAGGTAAATGTCAGGGGTCTGTTTAGACCCCTAATATTTCCCCCGAAG
>NW_017306891.1:514277-516211 GCF_000935625.1 Nanorana parkeri
CCCACACACACACGTATTATTAGACAAGTGCAAAGACTAAAAATGTATTTCAGATGAAATGAACAAAAACGAAAAACTTTTTCATTCGTTTCATCAAACAAAACACATTTTTATGCTATTTTGGATTCAGCCATTGGCGTGTTCTGGAGGCAGGGCACATGACGTCATATAACACCGCATGTGTTGGGTGCCGCCATCTTAGTGCATATCTAGGTATACACCAAAATGGAGGTGCATATATCGGCGTGTGACGTTACCTGACGTCACGCATGCAAGGCGTCATGTAACGTCATGCTCCCCGCCTCCAAGATGGTGGCACGCATTTGCAGAACGTGCTGGTGGCCAACATGGCCGCTGCGCATTCTCAAACAAATTATTAGGTGCCCGAATACATTTTTCGTATATTCGGACATATAGCAATTAATTTACCATGTAGTCTGGGTTTTATGTTCTGCTTTTTATTTTTACTTTTCTTGATGCACCTGGAAAAAAGAGGTCGGCATGACAACCTGACACTTTATTTTTATAGACTCTATTTTAGTTTGACATTTATTGTTTACCATTTGTTTACCTTCTGTTTTGTGTAATAAGAATACTTATATTGTGCCTACAAGTTTAATACCTTTGAATAAAAGTTTTATTTTTATCATACTTTTAATATGTTTCTTTGGGGGTTAACAAAATGGGAGTCTTTTTTGGAAAAAATGGTTGTGGTTACTGAGGGGTGTGGTCACTGAGGGGCGCTGTAAAGCTTTCTTGCACAGGGCACCTAATGGCCTAAGGCCGGCCCTGCTGGAGACTGTGCTGTTCCTCACCATCTCAGGGATGACCTCTAGTGATAAGTTGAACACCCCCATGTTCGGTTCTAATTCGAACTTTCAAACATGGAAAAAGTTTGAATTCGAACTTGAACTCAATGCAAGTGAATGGGGGTAGAACTTTCAAAACCAATTGTCCCCTTCAAGAGCGCTTATATGCAAGTTATTGGCCATAAAAAGTGTATGGGGATCCGGGTACTGCCCTGGGGGACAGGAATCAATGGAAAAAAAAAAACAAAACCCGTTTTTAACCAGTTGACATCCGCGGTGTTAAACCCCCTTCCCATCCAGGCCATTTTTCAGTATTCAGCACTGCAGTACTTTGACTGACATTTATTCCGTCATGCAACGCTGTACTGAAATTAATTTTATACCATTTTACGGGACAGATAGAGCTTTCTTTTGGTGGTATTTATTCACCACTGGGGTTTTCATTTTTTACTATATTAAGGAAAAATTACCGAAATTTTACAAAATACAACTGTTTCCCCTATATTAAATGATAAAACATTTATTATTACCCAATTTATAAAAGACAGGGTCACGTCGGGTAAAAGGACACCAAACATGTCAAGCCTTAAAATTACGTGCGTGCGCTAAACCTCAAAAAACGATAATACCCAAAATTGGCCACAGGCGATGCATTAAAAGCTTTTACTGCTCATCAGTTTAGTGTTATCAGTGATTGATGGCCCTAAAATGATTGCTCTCACTGCGACGTTCGCGGCGATATGTAACGTGTGTAGCGCAATTGTCGTTTTCGTGCGCTGGTGCACCGGACGCATATTTACGTTTATATGTGCGTAAACGTGGGGGTGGGGGAGTTAAACATTTTGGGTTTTTTATTTTACTTTTTTTATATGTGACTTTTATTTATTTTTGCACTTATTGTTATTGCTATTATATAGGGGGATAACAATCCCCCTATATAATAGCAAAGGCACACTGACAGGTCCTCTTTATGGAGACATTAGGGGTCTCTAGGACATCTAACACATCACTTCTGCATTCACAGCCCAGGGGGCGGGCGCGAGCAGAAAAAAGATGCAACCAATGCAGCAGTGCCGTCCGTCCGTTTTTTTACAACGGACGGACGGCAACTGGTTAACCACCTCC
>NW_017306891.1:517690-592436 GCF_000935625.1 Nanorana parkeri
AAAAAAAATGTTTAAGTCCCCACCCATACATACACGCATGCAAACATGCGTCGGGGGCGCATACGTGCAAAAAAGACGATTGCGCCCATTACGCCGCACATGTTACATATCGCCGCGAACGTCGGAGTGAGAGCAATAATTGTAGGGCCATCAATCACTGATAACACTAAACTGATGAGCGGTAAAAGCTTTTAAAGCGTCGCCCATGGCCAATTTTGGGTACGGTAATTTTCTGCGATTTCGCGGGTGCGCGCAATTTTAAAGCTTGACATGTTTGGTGTCTATTTACCCGACGTGACCCGATCTTTTATATTTTACCAAAAAACTGGGTAATAGAAAATGTTTCCTAACATAATGTTAAAAAAAACTTTTTTTTCCCCAAATTTTCTGTAATTTTTCCTAATAGTAAATTTCCTATAGTAAAAAATAAAAACCCCAGTTGTGATTAAATACCACCGAAATAAAGCTCTATCTGTCCCGAAAAAATGGTATAAAATTCATTTCAGTACAGCGCTGCATGACGGAATAAACGTCAGTCAAAGTACCGCAGCGCTGAATACTGAAAAATGGCCTGGCCAGGAAGGGGGTCTAAACACCTGGTCTTGAAGTGGTTAAAGGAGCAGTGATTTTAGCATCACTTAAAGGGTAACAATAAACATGAAAAATTCCTTTAAATATTGTGCCTGGGTAGTCCCCTTAACTAGTGATGGGCTCGTGCGTGCGCACAGACATTTCCCGATCTCTGCAGCTGCAGACCAGGATAATGTCTCAGTACCTGTGATTGGCTCTGCGGCGCTGTCAGCTTCCTGGCGGGCTCGGCACGTGGAGCTGCGAACATGCACGAGCCCATCACTACCCTTAACCTGCCTGTAAAGTGGTGCATCTGTATGATGTATAGAACCTGCTGCAGCAAAACTGACATTTCTAAAGAAAAAAAAATGACATTTTTTTTTTTTTTTAAAGTGTGCAGTTTTCCCTCCCAAACAATACCAGACCCTTTAGGTCTGGTAGGAATGTTAGGCAGGACCCCATTTAAAAAAAAAGTGTGGATTCATAATTTTTTAAAAAAGAGCTTAATAGTACTTTCAATATTTTTACAATGTAAGTACCTGGATTTGATCTTCTTGCGGTCCCTGTACAGCAGGACTGAAATGTGAATGGAAAAGGTAGCTCAAGCAGGGATCCCAACCTAAAAAAAGCAAATACAGGGAGGTGCCCTTCTCATTTCAGGGAGAGCACCCCCCTGAAATGATGACGGATAGCTGCTTTGCTATCTGCTGGGTTTTTTTTTTTTTGTTTTTAAAGCTGCTGCATGCCATCAGAATAAAAACATAAAAAACAGCATAGGAATGAATGGCTAGATTGCTATTGGCTATTTCAATTTGCAATATCCAATAGCAAGCTGGCTATTGCACCCATCCTCTGTTGCTGTCAATCACTAGAAGAGGACCTGATGGAGAACTTCAGGCCCCCCTCTGCTGATTGACCGCAGCAGAGGGTGGGTGCAATAGCTGATCTGCTATTGGTTATTGCATCGGTGGTCCCGCTGTCAAAAAAAAGAAAAAAAAACAGATAGCAGGGATAGCAAGATTTACTAGATAGATCAAGCAGAGTAAACCTTTCCGGGAGAAAATCCTTCTCTCCCGGGCGGCCTGGTGCCGCTATCTAATAGCGGGAGACTCCCGGAGTGTCCGGGAGAATTGGGACGTCTGCTCAAGGAGCCAATCAGTTCCTGTGCTGACAAGGAGCATGCTGACAGAGAGATAAGCTCCCCACTGTGCTGCTTCCCCTTCCACTCCCTCCCACCAGCCATGATCTGCCTGCATTGTACAGAGTAGCCCAGAGACTCAGTGATGGCTCCTCTGGGTATAAAATAAAGTATATAATTAAAAAAAATACGTTTTTATTTAAAATGTTATTAGCATGTTGATGGGGGATGGGGAGGGTGGGACTCAGGTAAGCAAAATCTAAAAATCTAAGCAGATTAAACTTGATCTTTAACAATTAGGCTAAACGTTTGACAAATCTGGCTCTGTGTTAGGTAGACATTAGTATAATTACTACTATGGTGTGCTGGTGACATTATTTCTTCATTTGGACTATTCACGGTGCCGTCCGCGGTCACTACAAGCACCCACCCGTCTGCACGGCTCTCTTGGATGTTCCGGTAAGGAGTGCAGCAAGACCTCTGGTTCTTAAGGTAGACATTAGGGGCTCAGTGACAGAAATTCACAGTGGCCAGCAGTGGGTATATCGGGTGCGTTCACCTTTAAAGCTCAGCAGTGACTTCAAGCTGCACACCTGTGATGAGTTCGTTGGACATTCTGGCCTGACGCAGAGGATATCAGGGTTAGCTGAATGTGAGTTCAGCTGTACGACTGACTCACTGCTTGTTCCTGGAACTGTCTGAAGGAGGAGAGGATACTGTGGGCAGGCGCTAACTGTATCATCTGGGTTGAGGCCGGTAGCAGATGGTCCTAAAACATACTTCCACGTGGGTTTAAAATAGAACAGCACCCACAATCAGCTGACTGGGAGCAAGGGAACAACTTTGTATCATCACAGAGGTTGCATGAAATCATGCCTGTGTCTGTGTACAAACTATGTCAGTGTAAAGTATGAGACAGCACATAATGTAGGCATCTGCATATCTCACAGTGCGGGGAGGTTTCTTCCTCTGAACTTCTTAATACATTCCCCTTTTGGCTTATATGTAAGAGAGACAAAGACAGTGCTCAGAGTGCATGCATAATGTCTACTAGCTGTCCCTGGCTTCGGAGCTCATAAAAGCATTTGTGCTGTACTTTGTCAAATTCTATTATGCCTCCAGGTGGGTAGCCCCTCCTGGGCAATACTCTACCTTTCAGTGCTGAGGGTTAGTTTTGGACACAAAGCTCCCAAAGCTGAGAGTGATATTATATCCTAAGATTCATCCCAACATTTTCTGGCACCCCAACTGTAACACTAACCCCTCCTCAAACGTCAACCCTAACGCTAATCCTCCCTGTAACCCCAACCCTTACATTAGCCCTCATCATAACACTCTCTGTGTACCATACCCTCATCCGAACCCTTCTTCAAACCCCAACCCTAACTCTAACCCTCCCTGTAACCCAAACCCTTAAACTAACCCTTGCTGTAACCTCAACCTACCACTAACCTTTCTCCTAACCCTCCCTGTGTTCCCCAACCCTTATACTAACCCTCATCCTAACCCTACCCTTGGTGTTCCCCAACTCTTATACTAACTCTCATCCTAACCCTCCCTGGCACCTCAACCCTCATCTTTTACCATTCCTCAAACCTTAAACCTAACTCTAACCCTCTCTGTAACCTCAACCCTTACTATAACCCTCACTGCATCCCTGATGCTTTCACTGTCCCTTATCCTAACCCTTTCTGTAACCCTAACCATTCTGCTACCAGCCATGGAACTAACCCTCATCCTAACCCTAACTGAATCCTTTGCCTTAACACCACTCCTCATTCTAAACCTCCCTGGATCCTGGGATCCTTCACATCAAAGACTAACTTTCCTGTGCCAAAATGCACCAGCGCTAAGGTCCCAGCACCACAATTTACTGTTTTGCTTGTTGGCAGTGCACTCAGTTACAAGGCCCATAAAGGGTTTTAACACTGTTGCTCGCTGCACATATGGATTTTTGACCTTGGTGTACATAACCTTATGGAAGCTCTTTGGGAAGAAAGCTCAAAATTATGAAAGGTATGAAATTGCTACTATATGTTTTTTAAGGGACACGCATTTGTTTCCCTACAACTGCCAGTATGAGTTATAATGTAAATAAGAAAAATATGCATTATCCAATGGTAGATACAGTTTGCAGATCCAGCTATCAACACTGTGGTGTCCAAGGTTTCTACCTTTACTTGAAAAAATGATTGCCTTATGATCTTTCTCCTATTCAATATATTAGTCACAACTTTTTACCAGCCAATCCAGTACAATATAGGTAGGTAGCAACAATGTCTCCATGCCTTTATCTTCTTGGGATACAATCACATTTTTTTCATCTTTTCAAAATCACAAAATCTGTGATGAGAGTTATGGGCTATGGGCATCAGTGGTACAGCTACATAGGTGCTATGTACAACAACACTGTTGCTATGTAAACTGGTATATTGACTTTGCGTCTCTAGTATTAAATGAGGCCGTCTCATGCTCTGAGACCATCCTTACAAAATCAAAAGTGGCCCAAAGGTCACTTCTGCTCATTCCTATCTCCTCACCAACCCTCTCCCACATTGTTCACAGTATTGGTGTCAGCTGTCTATGATATCAGCAGTGTAGAGCTGTATAAATGGGAACTGGGAACAAGTGATCAATGACCACTTAAAGGTCTAATGTGCTGGTTTTCTTTATCAGGCGCTCATTAAATGTTGCATAGAAATATTTTGTACTGAACTTTAAGCAAAAATAGAACCTCCCTAGAGACTAAGATAGTTTGCTTTTACTCGTTCCTTTTACTGGTGACGGAACATATTCTAGGAAGTGTGTGCAAAATTCCTAAGGGTCACTCTTCCAGTGAAAAAACAAGTGCAATATTTAGTGCTCCTAATAGTAAGGATGAAAGAACAAGAGCAGTGTAAAATATTAAAGAGTTAGGCCCCTTTCCCATGAGCGGTCCAATCGAGTTTTTCAGCCGGACGCGATCAGATGCTCTATGCAAGTCTATGGGCAGCCGTGTGTAAACGGACGAGTGTACGTTTACACACGGTTAGCCCCGGCTCTGGCTAAATCAGAGATCCGTTTCTACGGACCGGTGGTAATCTCATGTAAAGGGACACATGTCCCTTTACATCCGATTCCCCATAGACACACATGGGGTCCAGCAGTTTCAGTTTTTTTCTCCATCACTGGTGACATCCGCTCCGTACTGCTGTGATCCGAAGAGGGTATGCTGATGGATACTTTCCTGACACTCTCATCTGAAAGAGACCAAACTAATATTTATCGAGTATGCCCTATGTGAGAAGTTCTATGGACATTGCTATTCTGCATGCTATTTAAAGTGTCCCCTATGTCCCACATTGGGCACAGTGACACAAAGAGAGCCAAATCACCACAGGCGGTGATTTCAGCAAATAATGTGGAATTGTTCAAGAAACTTTTGGACGATTTCTTAAGGGACCGTAATATACAGGGGTACGGGTACTCCTAGAATGAGATCCTAATAGGTTGGACTTGATGGACTAATGTCTTTATTCAACCTCAAATACTATGTAACTATGTAAATGAAAATTAAGATTTTTACAGGTAAAAGTGAGGAAATCAACTGGAAGCAAAAGAAGGTCAAGAAGGTGAAAAAGACACTGTACTTATTCTCAAAGTTGGAGTTACACTTTCTAATAAAACAAAAAATGAAAAACACCAAGTCTGTGTTAGCTGATGATGAGAGCTACACTGTATACCCAACACTTTCCATACCGCCCAAGCTTTCAGCTGTCCAAAGAATTAAAAAAAGGTTTTGTGTACACAGACACAGTTTGCTTGTATTAGTAGACACAAGTCAACAGACATGCATACCTTCAGTATTAACAAAAACCACAGCCTTCTATGTAGAGCTGCAAACACCGCAGCATGGTCAAAGAAAAACACGATGGTTGTTGTGATATTAGAGGCCAGCCAGACGCTTCTGGGAGTTAGTCTGTTAGGATAAACCATATGCCCAAAGGATGTACAACAGAGGTAAAGATGTTTTTCTGTGATTAGATCACAGGATGGGAAGAGCTGGGTATATTAGAGACATTATTCTCTCAACAGGGCAAACAGTGATGTCATTAAGGGTGCAGCATGGTGACATAATTCTTGTATCAAACCTCCAAATTTTTCAAAATAAAAAACAATGACACACTTAATCCTGCATACGATCCACCCAACCTTTTCTTGAAGCCATTGACCGTGTTTGGGTCAACATGTGCCACATTTGATTTCCCACTTCTTCTGAAACTTTAAAATTGAAACACTTCAGAGACATGCTATAGAGGAGATTTTTAGATCGATATTTGGTGACATCCCTGGGGATGGGTGTCTGAAAACAAAATATAACACCCAGCAAAAAATGTATATCCATAGTGAGTTGGAAAGCCCCTGGTCCTTGCCAGAAGAAAACAGCAAACCAGCTTAGGGCTGAGGCTTGGGCTTGTCCACGCTCTGTTTTCTGAAGTCATGCTCTGACTTATTGAGCATCCATAAAACATTTTTTTTTTACTAATTCAATCGTTGTCCTTAAAGGGCAAGTAATAGGTATTTTCAGTGGGCATGTAGTTTGAGCTATTATTGCAGTATTTACTTTAAAGCTGAGGTATAGGTTAGGATATTTTTTGGGGGTCCAGCACCAATCACATTACGTATCTGTAATGGTGTGTATCCCACCTCCTCCAGGCTTCTACTTCTTGATAAAATCCTCCCTTCCCCACCAGATACACCCCAGAGCGTCTATGTTCTGGTGCTCCAGCGACACCAGTGACTATCAGTGTGACAGAGTTGTGCCGCTCGCCCGCCCCTTCTCCAATTATAGAGCTCATACTCTACTAATATTCACAATGCAATACGATCTGTGAATGAAAGAGAAAGAGATGAATGACAGGATCTTTCCTGTCCTGTATTCCACCATAGGAGTGTGCATCCTTGGGTGACAACGCTGCTTCTGTTTAGGAGCAATGTCAGCCTGGGACAGGAAGCAGAAAAAATGCCTAGTAATGGTAGAATCAGAAAACTGAATTGCCTAAAGGGGAAAGGGAACTATGTTTTTATTCGATATTTTAGGTCCACATACACTTTGAAAGTGCCTGTGTGCTCCATTGTTTGCCATTTGCCAGTAAAACTTCTTCTGTTCTGGGAATTCACTTCACAGAAGGCTCAGCTTTCCAGCTAGTTTGGGATTGAACACTCCTATAAATGTGGGCCATGAGCAGTACCCCAACTCCATCCCGAAAAAATACCATTATAAGAGATCAGTGCTGTGCTGACCAAAAGCGGAGACAGATGCCTAATCATGGGATTGATCCACATGCATTAGCTCTATAGGCTCCAGTGCCTTCAGAATATGTTTTATTGGCAAATAAAGGAATGTAGAGGAGCAGGCAGCACCATCACATGGGTTCTATAATTCCTTTAGGACAAAATGACTGGGTTGGTTTTAATGGCAGGTTCTAGTGACGAATTAATTTAATTTTTTTGTATTTAGTTGCTGAAGCCCAAGATTCATATTTCACATCCTTTTTCTGTTATATTATCCAGCAAATATAAATTGATTCTGGTTATATCAATAAAAATGCACTCTGATGGGGCCAATTGGGGGTATTGTCTTCTTCAGCACTTGAGGCCCTCCCAGTGCCGAATTTCTATGGTTACAAATATGTCCTTGATTCCCAGGGTGCCATATTTTGAAGGAACTCTAATTGCCTGGAACTGCTTGATAAAATACATTTCTGTCTCTGGACACAGCTGAAAAAGCAGAAGAATACCCATTCATCATAGCTACATAGGACAATAGCATAAAGAGAACATTTCTGCACATTGGCTATGTATATGGCCACCCTCCCTCTGCTATGAGCCTCTGGGGGGAATTATTCTTTTAAGTGTAACAAAATCATTTACTTTTGATGTGTACTTTTTATTTATGTTTGTGTTGATTGATTATGCATATTTGCACACTGATGAGGCACACATGCTGTAGAAAAAAAACTTGTGGCGTTTTGTTGTCAGACTGCTACAATCATTATGTGAATTAATTGCTTCAGTTCAGTCCAGGGCTAAAATCTGTCATTGTAATATCATCCACAAATACAGAAGCTTGCCTTTTTATTAAAGGGTAAGTTCACCTTTTGAATATAATACACTGTGCAGGCAAGGACCCCAGAAGGTTAAAAACCACTGTGCACCTTGGAAAACTTTTCTTAGTCTAAATGTCAAATGTGTAGGCCATGAGCGGCACCCCAAAAGCCTGCCCGAAAAACTACCACTCTAAGAGATCAGCCCTGTCCTGCCTAGATGTTAGGATGCACTTTAATTTCCAATGTAAACACAGAACAAGTGCACAGAAAGAGGGGAAAGCAAAGTGCGAGACCTGACTTATTGGACTTTTTTAAAATTATTTTATTGTAGCAACTTAAACATGGAGCAATGATAAATTAGAAACAGTCTGTGTACACTTTGCGGTTAAAAAAAATATTTTTTTTAAAAAAGGATATCGAACATTAACTGTATATTTAAACGTGACCCTTGTTCATGGTCAGACCATTCAAGATCTCACCACAAACAAAGCCTAAATCATTTGAAAGATATGTCAAAAACAGCAGTAAAACAGGATAACCATCGTCATCATTTCTAATTAGTAGTAGCATCTCTGGTCTAGCAGAAAGGATAGCCAATTAGTGAGTACTTTTCTTCATTAACAATCCATAAAAAGGATCCTTTACTGAAAAGTAATATACACTGCAATTATAAACATGAAATCCGTATGTTCAAATGTCATAAGTCAGTACCGATAAAAAAAGAACCGATACACCTCTCCGTATCACCCAGGGAATCAGCCCATTGGTGGGTCGAGACAGAGGCCAAAGCTAAGCTCAAACCAAAGAGGCCTTACATGAATCACGGGGGATAAGGCAGTGGACAGGAGAAAGGGGAATGGAAAAGCAGGAGGGGAGCTGGAAAGGAAGGAGAACAGACAGCAGAGAAAGCAGAAAAAATCTAGTGCGAAAAAGGTCCTGAAGTGGGAGGTGGTGATCCAGATTACCCAAACCACACGATCAGACTACTGGGCCTCCAGGTGCTGCAGGGTGGCAAGCATCCGCACCAGTTGAGAGCACCGCCACCAGTTGAGAGCACCGCCACCAGTTGAGAGCACCGCCACCAGTTGAGAGCACTCATGAGAAGCTCTAAAGTAGTTCCAAGGCCTCCACGTTGAACAAAAGCGTTCTTCTATATTCCTCAAGGAGGTCAGATTCACCATTCTACAAATCTTGTCCACTACCGTAAACCACATCTCTTTCGCCGGGGGGGGTGGATTGTTTCCACAATAGTGGAATACATGACCTCGCTGCATACAGCAGATGGATCGTAGGGGAACGAGTGTAATGCTTAAGAGGCGTTTGTGTCATATGTAAGAGACATACTGCGGATCATCCTCCAAATTCCCCAGACCCAATTGCCTAATCACTGTCCTAACTGAATCCCACAAGGGGCGGAGAATCGGGCTGTACCAAAAGATATGAGATATAGTACTGGGATCCCTGCAACAGCGCCAACATGTAGAGGGTGTAGACATGTGCTATTGGACTTCTCTTGACAACATTGAGAATTAATTGCTCAACAGTGTCTGCAGCTACAGAGGTCAGTAAGTTTTTTTAAAGTGTATTTACAGCTTGCTTTGTTGTAAGCCAGCCGTATGTTTCAAAACCTAATTGTGCAATCCATTTGGATTTATCGACATCTATGTAATCAGGTAGGCCCTTGCACTACATAATTGTTAGTAAACCAAAAGAGGATTTTACAATCAGACATGGTTGTTAATCTGTAGTGGTGCGCACAAGGTTGTCCCTAGAGTATCCGCTGCCTGAGACCATGTGCTGTCATTCCGGCAGGGGGGTGGTTGTTTTGCTGAGTTGTCGCTTGGGATGGGGGCACGGATGCCAGATTGCACTGTCAGCGATTCTGTCCAGCATACTGATCAGTTGACTGACATCACTGGTTACCAGGAGCTTGCAGGACACAATCCTTAGTGTCTTGCTCAGCTCCTGGCAACCAATAAGGTCAGTAAGCTGGATGGGAAGCCACAGAGAGCACCACAGGTTGCTAAGAGCTCTTAGCAACTTGGGACAATGTGGCTATTCCCTTGCCACCCCACCACCACCACCTGGCCTCCCCCAATGAGATGCAGTCTGAGGCAACCGACCCAGGCTGGCTCATTATCTAAAGTCAGGACTTTTTGTTTTAGTTTTGGATAGCATAATAATTAGTTTAAGGTTAAGGGGTTTTTTTTGCTGACTGTTATACAGTACAGGTAGTGAAAGTGAAACTACGGGGGGGGGGCACTGTTAATTAAAAAAAAAAATCACATTCTTTCCAACTCTATTCAAAACTAAAAAAAAAAATTGGATGTACCAATTTTTTTAATTTATCTGGAAATTCACTATTTACTATAGCCAGTGATATTGTTTTCCTCTAATATGGCATCCTTTGCAAAGCGTTAGCAGGCACTAATGACAGAATTATCAGCAAATTGTTTTTAATGTAGGGGGGGTTGAGTTACAAAATCCCTTTTCCTATTGTATCAAATAAGGCCTTTTGGATGGCTTAGTCAAGTGCACTTCTTAAAGGATTAAATCTTATATTTTGGAAGAGAGATTTTCTTAAAGGATTAAATATTATATTTGGTTAGAGATTTTGTTCTAGGAAGTTATCTGTAATCTGTCAAAGGGGTGTCGCAGAGAACTACAAATTACACAGGAAGCCAGCTGGGGAAATAAGGAAATTCTCCGACTATGGCTTCTGCTGGTTTCACTTCAGACAGCGCTAGTGACATCCCATGTAACTGTTGGTTTTATATTACAGCATGTGTTGGCTGCTGTGGTACCACCCATCGAGCAAATGAGGTGGTGACAGCAGAGGAAGCACCCTATGTTTCAAGTCGAGTGGATGCCAAATCTGAAGAATGAGCAGCACTTGTAAGAATACACCAGTAAAGTTCTGTGACCTCAACTTTTGGCCACAAGTACTCAAGCGTGAAAAGCAACTATTTAAAGACAGGCTTGCTAACAATAGCATTGCACGCAGTTGTAAGTGCATCTAAATCTAGATTTATGGTCGCTTGCCTCATCGCAAAGGGGAGCAGCGGCGACATCATTCCATTGGCAGCTGAAGTGACAGAGTGAATATTGCTACTGTACCTAATACATGTTAATAAGCAGAATCCTTCTGGTTCCTAAAAGGCTTTAGAGACCTTACTAGCTGTATCTACGGTATGCAGCTAAAACATAATGCAAAAAGTCTGTTTAAGTCTGGGCTCCGTTCCAAAACCCACGTAAGTGCCTTAAATCTATCAGACCTCTATTAGGATAGTGTTGCAGAAGACAAACGCGTGTCCTTATTCTAACCTAAGAACTGGACAAGAAGATAGAGTTGTGTCAGACACATGTGCACAGTGAAGGCCTTTTCTCATCTTTCTAATTTAATACATTAGGGAGAAAAATATAAAGGGGAATTCCGGCTTGCACCATTTTGTTTTCATTGGCTGCAAAAGTACCAGAATGTCCAGTTTTTGTGTTAGGAAAGACAATATTGTCTTCCTATACGAGAAAATATGTCATATCATTTCCATCATAAATCCAGGACACTGTGGGTTAGGACAGTCAGTGGAGAACTGGATATCATCATTTATTTGCTTCCTGTGTACCAATATGCTTTCAGAGCTGCTTTTTTTAAAGCACTGGCATGCTATTAGGACCATGTTTATGTTTTAGGTGGACGGATCAACTAGGGTTGCCACCTATCCAGGATTCACCCGGACAGTCCGGGTTTTGAATGCTGTGTCCGGGTTTCATGGCACCTGAAACCTGGACACAAGATGTTAGGCAGACATGGGCAACCAAAATTAAGATAGGAGCTTCTTGCCCCCTTCTGAAAATAGTCTCAACTGTGATATTTACATATGAATGGGTGGCTATATTTACATAGGAATAAGCTATGACTCTCTCCCCAAAAAAAATATCCATGCGTCGCTAGAGTGTTCGGGTTTCGCTTGAAGAAAAGGTGGCCAGTTTTTACCACCCATTTGCTACCCGTGTGAACAAGGCCTTAAAGCACAGATCTATGTTTTACTCTATATTTTACTAAATTTAAAAGTATGCAGATACAAAATGGATTTCTCCATAACGTGAGGGAAATTTGATGTGGAGTGCCGCAGTCCAAATCACTTTAATGGTTCAACGTATGATCTCATAAAACAGCCGCTGCTGTTAATACCAATGCAGCTCTTCACTGATTTTTCTGAATGATCCAGGTAGATGTTATATAGATCAGCCCGGTAAAGTGTGGTACTGAATCCACTTAAAGTGACATTAAAGTCAAAATTATTTTTCCCTCCCCCCAATGTTAATTAAAGAACTTACCTTAAATGATGTCTCTTAATCCGATCTTCTTCTTTCCTGTTCTTTTCATCTGTCCCTCCAGCGCTGCGGCGGGTCTCTGATCCTGCCCTGACTCGTCTGAGCTTGCTGACACTTCCTGTCCCGCGGCGTCTGCATGTGGGATCACGCCTCCATAGACTTGCCTTGTGTCTCTCCTCGCGTGCTGGCCGAAAATGTGAACTGCGCATGCGCCCGCCCCAAGATGCTTTGCGGCCGCCTGAGATTTTTCACATTTTCGTACGGGAGCGCGTGGGGAAGACACAGGTAAGTAGTAACCCTTTTCAAAGCGTTTTTTTTTTTACACTTTTCGCATATATCTACTGCTTGCTAGCCGTAGATATATGCAAAAACACTGGAGGGTTTAATAACCCTTTAAGTCCTGACAAAGTGTCTAAGCCCTGATGAAGGGGAAGTGTCTTGGCTCCCTCAAGTACTTTGGCTGTTTTATGTGATCATACTTTGAACTGTTAAAGCATTTTGGACTCTTTCACCATTTGGTTTAGCACTCCTGTTGTGCTTTGAGTTATACTCTAGGAACTCATTGGAGGGGAGCCTTGTTTCATGTGAGTAGGTTTACCAAAGCCAGTTAGCTCTCCAAATAATTATTTTCTTCTTGTTCATGTGAACGAATAAGTGTTAAAGTCTCAGTGCCTCTTGGATATGTTGTGTTGGAGGACTCTGTCATACCATGACACAGACGGTATCACTGAGGCAGGACTTGAGGAAAGATCTTCCCAGTGTTGGCAATAAAACCTCAAAGACATTTTAACTCTCCCCCTAGGCAAGACAGAACCTATAGCTCCCCCATCCTATCAACTGACATTGATACGGATTGCAACAGGAACAGAGAGGCCTGAGCAGATATCTGCATTATCTGTAATGGTATGGCCATCAGACATCAGCTAACTGCAAGTGGATCCTTCATTGTCAAGTGACTGACTGGTCAGACAGCTTTATTTATAGCATGAGCATGAAAATTGTAGCTAGACCACCTGGGCATCTGCTGTGCCCTAAACTCCTGTCTAGATTCCTTTGTAGATGGTCCGGCTCTGTACTCTATCCAAAAGTAAAAAAAGGTTTTGCTTTGAGTTGAGCTAAAATCAAGTAGTTAACTTGGGATTTAGTAATGGCTCACACAATTCCAACCAAATCCCTGTACTTGCCATCCCAAGTCTTGCCACCTTGGTGTGAACTGCGAGCCTGTTACAGATAACAAATATAAAATGATCCATGTTAAGGTTATAAACAGATAATAAATGATAATAGAAGGAAGAAATCTGTGAAAATGGTTTGCTAAACATACTGTATAACCCTGAGATATTATTCTCAAATCATCTCTGAATTGGTGCTGACACTGTCCTTCCTTCTGGAGGTTGGCTACTTTTGTTCCCCATGGTCCCTGTGTGTGTTGCGAAGTAGCCACCACTCCAAGCTCACTCTTGTGATGGACTATAATTCTCAATACAAATTAGGAAACTAAACATGAGATTGTAGTCCATCCCAGGAGTGAGCTTTGAGTGGTGGCTACTTTACAACACACATAGGAACCATGGAGAACATAAGTAGCCACCCTCCAGAAGGAAGGACAGTGTCAGCACCAATTCAGAGATGATTTGAGGATCTACAGCCGAGTGATACACAAATAAGCTACACTGTAGTCAATAGTTAGGGTACTTGAATGTATTTTTAAGATTCAACTCCTGAGTTTAGTGTCACTTTAAAATTATGACAATGTATGCTAATCTGACCAGGTACGGCCTGTCTTCATAATGCTATTTTATGGGCAGCACAAGCCTAAAAAGAGCTAAAGTTACATCCACAGAAAACATGATATATGTATCCGCAGCATTACATTGTTTGATTCGTATATTAAGCCTTTAAAAACATTAGCTCTGCCCCACTCGGGAGAATACATATATGATCTTGTTACAACAGGTAATAGAATCTCAGAGTTATAGACCAATCCTTGTGCTGAGCACTATATAAATATAATAGTTACATATCTCGCTGGGAGTCAGTGTAACATGCTGTGTATGCACTCCATAGGCAATGCAGTAATGTTCTGGCCAAAGATGGAAACCTTGAGATCCACTTATCCTTGTCAAGTAAAATAACAATCTGATAACAAGCACAGGCAGCCTCCGAACTCTCCACATTCCTCCCAGCTGACTGCAGAACACATGCCTGACTCACCAGGTGGCTGCTTATGTTGCTCAGATTTGCTAGGATTCTAGAATGCCGCAACATTATGTTATCCTGTGTGAAGACAGTTCTTAGTGGGTTTTTGTTGTTTTTCCATTCCTAAAGTTTTCTTGGATTTTTTTTAAAATAATAGACATATACAGTGTACAGTATCTAGAGCTTTATTTACCTAAATTAACGAATGGGCCGGTGTAGGGGTAGGCAACCTTGGCACTCCAGCTGTGGTCCAATTACAAGTCATGCCTGTGGCTGTTAGAGTGTTGCAGTGCATCATGGGACATTTCTTTACACAACAGCTGCAGTGCCAAGGTTGCCTACCCCTGGGCTAGTGTCTGGAGAAGCAGGCTAAAAGGGGAGAAGTGGTGTGCATCCTTAATCAGAGCTCATGGGGCAGGTGCAGGGCCTGTTATAGGAGTCACAATGATATCTGAAGCTCAAAATAGCATTAACTTCTCAAACCTATTTTAATAATGAATCCAGATCAAATAAATATACATTGCCCAGCAAAGTGTTTCTTTAAATTTTTGCCCAAACTCTTACAGTCATCGCGGTTCCAAACAGCTCCAACTCTCTAAACTTTACTTTCCTGAACTTCCTGTACAGTACAAGATCACAAGGAACAGCACAGTCTGCAGTAGCTGTCCAACTCATAACTTGTAGAAGGGAGGAGGGAGGAAGATGGAGCAGGGGATCGCTTGCAGTGCTATGCCTGTGTGTGTGTGTGTGTGTGTGTGTGTGTGTATACAGGAAAGTCAGGAAATCACCAGCACTCAGTAGTAAAGATAAATATGTCCCTTTTATTGGACAGAAAGCGTCACAGACATCCAAATTGGCTTATTTGGATGTCTGTGACGCTTTCTGTCCAATAAAAGGGACATATTTATCTTTACTACTGAGTGCTGGTGATTTCCTGACTTTCCTGTGTTTGCACGGCGCCATCCGTGGTAATTCATCACTGCGAGCACCACTTTTTTCTTATCTGGCCGGGACTGCTGTGGGGAGTGCGGAGGGTCTCTCCATCGACTTACATGTGTGTGTATACACACACACAGGTAACTAGCACACACAAGGTTGGCTCCACAGGAATCTGCAAGGGAAAGAAGCCACCCTAAAACAAGATATCAGGGCCAATGCTGCAGTAAACTAACATTTTTAAACATCAATAAGCAGCATCCATTGTAAGTGATTTCATCAGCAATTGAAACCTTTTTGACTTTAATGTCAGTTTAAAGTGACATTAAAGTCAAAGTTTTTTCCCCTTCCCTGCTGCGGGTCTCTGATCCAGCGCTGACTGCTCTGTCCTCCTCTTCTCTGATGTGTGGGTGCACGCTGCTCCATAGACATACCTTGTGTCTCTCCTCGTCTCCCGGCCGAACATCTGAATGTGCGCATGCGCCCGCCCCAAGATCCTTTGCGGCTGCCCGAGACTCTTCAGATGTTCGGATGGGAGCCCCCGGACAAGGTAAGTTTAAACCCTTTTTTAAAAGTTTTTTGTTTTTTTATGTATTTGCATATATCTACTGCTTGCTAGCAGTAGATATATGCAAAACCACACGAGGGTTTAATAAATCTTTAAGTAACATGCACCCTTTTTTCTTTTTTCAGTGGTGTATTTGCATAAACATCAGGCAGCATAAAGCTTTCAAAGACTTAGTTCTCATTTTTTACAATAAATGCAAAATATTGGGATCTACACAAAAGAGCCACGCCACTCTTGTGTGCCAACAGAATGTCAGCAGCATGTCTCTAAAATAGCCCAGATTGTAGCTTTATAGATAGGCGAGGATTGCTCACTCACTATTCATTGCTGCATTTTGACCGACTCCTTTATGTGGAGCAGAAGCTGAGGAGAGAACCCTTGTAGAATGATGCTGTCACGGGAATCATAAAGAAATATGCTGATGTGGTTAAAGTAGATCTGATCTTAAAAAGTGAAGATTTGCTAAATTATAGGGAACATTTAGAAATGTTTATTGTGTTTAAGGAACACTCTATAAAATATACCTTTTGTCTTGAATTACTCCTGAAAAATAGCAGCACATTTTTTGGGTATGTGAGGGTGCCTAGGCACTTTTGTGCCTACAGACTTATAGCTATACATCTGTAATGTGAGATCTCGGACACAGCCGCCTTTGCTAGTCTCAGGTGATTTGGAGTGAGGTTTGGAGATGTCACTACTCTGTTGCTCCCTGTTCCGCTTGCTTAGAAGCTCAGATATGAGGAATTAAAGCCCTGCCTCTACCAAGATGGCTGCCTTCACACAGTGACACGGTGCAGAACAAGGCATGGAGAGTCAGTTATCGGGTAAAGAGCAGCTGCAGGGAGACCACAGGCAATGCTAGTGACTATTCAGCCTCTCATTTTGCCCATTTAGGGCACTACCAGCTTACCGCTCTGTTTGCCTGCCACAGCTCTCGCAAATATTTGGACTATAGGCATGCTGCCCCTTTTTCCAGCCAGAGCATCCTAGGTTGCTAAGAGCTCTTAGCAACCTGTGATGCTCTGGCTGGCATCCAGCAGGGCTCCTGGCAACCAGTGATGTTACTAGTTGTCAGGAGCTGAGCAGGATGCTCTGGCCGGTGTTTTGCCCAGCTCCAGGCAACCAGTGATGTCAGTGAGCTGGGTGGGACAAGTATAGGGACACCCCTGGCTCATTATAATATAAATGCATGGACATAAGATCTATTGGTTTCAGTAGGACCTGTTCCCACCAATGTGTTGCCTATGGTAGGTTGCATCCAGCATGATGCATATTTGGTGCACTGACTTGTACATAGCCATTGTGGGTTAATTAAAAGGGACCATTTTCACATTTCAGCTAAGGACCTACTAATTTAGCAACAGTACGACCTTTGTCAAAAGCCTCACAGTCCTAACAGTACCATTAAAAGTAAAACTAAAGTCAGGAGTAAAAGCTTAAAAATGCATTTAAGTACCTTAACTATTAACAAAAATGTATCTTATTTGTGTATCACTCTTCTATAGATCTTCAAATCATCTAATTTTAAGGTTTAGCTCCTGAATTTAGAGTCACTTTAGGTGACCTTAGATGGCGCCCACCAAGGACAGTCCAAAAACAGGCCACCCATAGCACAGGCACCTGTTAGGTATCATTCCTTCATCTGTTAAATTACTATTTCTGTCAACAATCAAAATCTTTCCCTGTACTAAGAACATAAAGCAACACGCCATAATTACAGCACAGAAATACAATATGAAGCATTATTGTTTTGCTATAACCATGCTGTCAATTCTTCTGTAAGTGTAACAAATTACTGCTGTATATACAGTCTTTTCACTGAGGATTCAAACTAGATGTCACAATCCCGAAGGAGAAAAAACAGCCCTAACAAGGGACAGTGTGCCAATTTCTCCTGGTGGTCTACAGAATGACAGACCAAACCGGCCTCATCTGAGATTGGGATATATATAGCTGTGCATTGTGTATCCTTCAATCCGAGGACCGCATACAATAGACACAAGAATAACACAGGAAATGCAAGTGTTCTATATCGGAAAGAATCCACCTTTCGGAGACAAAGATAAAGAATATCAGAAGGAAAAAAAGGAGTACGTGGTAGACTTGTGTTTTCATAAGATGTCAGTTTCAGACATGCCGCTACCTCATTGCTGACAGTAAGATTTTTACAGCACTGATTTGCAAGTCTGACTCCTATCCAAAGTGTTGAGACGCCCTTCATCTTAATTATTATAGGATGATTTAAAGGCGTTGTGACGGGAAAATGCTCCGGTCTGTATTGCAATCACAAATTTAAGATACGGTATATTATGCCGATGAATCTGACTTATTAAATCTGATATTAAAAACCTGCACAGTAAAATAAAAAATTGCCATCTTAGTAAATACTTTGCTTTACCTGTTTTGTTCTATTGTGTCCTTAGACAGTTGTGAAGTGTCTACAGTGATAAGTACCTTCAAATTTTGCTTGCTGTTGTACAGGTGCTATAGGCACCAGGATAAAATATACAAACGTACTTAAAGGATGATTCCATTTTCCCAGGTGAATTTGGGAATATGGAATTACTCCCTCCAATCTGGCCCCCGCTCCCCCCTTTCTATACTTACCTTTGGGCGAATGCTCCTTTGGCTTCACCGGTGCCGTTGCACTATCAGTACTCCGTACTGCTGTGTAGCGCAGCCCTGCGCTCTGTATTTTGAATTTTGCTTGCACATGGCGAGCACTCATTGGTTGCGCTGTGCTACAAGGCTGTACGGAGTAGGGAGAGTACACCGGCACCGGTAAGTATAGAAACGGGGGGGGACCAGATTGCAGGGGGTATTTCTATTTTCCCAAATTCACGTGAGAATTACCCTTTAAAGCTAAAATCCAGGCAAAGGACTAATTACACGGATTTATTAACTGCCAAAGAATTTGACATCCAGTCCTGAGATTTACACAGCCCTGTCCTGTCTAGCAAAGAAGGGGACCTGATCTTTCCCTGCTGCAGATTCACTTTCACTTATCATCTTTCCCTACCTCTACCCATTGGCTGATGAGCTCATCTCTCAGTCACTATGCTTTCTCCTCCTATCAACACAGTTCTTTGCACTGCAGCAAACCAAACTCCGTATCCCCTCTTCAAGCTGTACATACTGTATGCCTCTACATACTGTACAGTAGACTGCAATAGGCTGATACCAGGTCAAATGCAGGTATTTACATTGCTTGCCTTTAATAATAAATGTATTGATGTATTAATGAATGTCTGCCTTTTATATCTGCTCTAATTTTCAAACTTTTATGTGCAATTTACATGAACAATACAGTTGCCATTGTGAATAATAAGCAGCTGTGGTACATCATGTACAGTACGGACATGCACATAATCTAAATGTGCTCCCGGGCAGATTTAAATTCTGCATAAGAATTAATTGAAAAAAACATGTAAAATAACAACTACATATGAAACTCTCATATATAAAAAATGTACAAGAACAAAAACACTGGAAAAACATCAAAGGAAACTCACAGTATACATTACAAAGACTGTGTAAGTCTTCACTGGTTAAATAACATACACAGGCACCATCTGCATGCCACCTATTGGACAACATTGGAATGTCACTTACAGTAAATATAATTTATAGCAGGGGTGGGCAACTCCGGCCCTCCAGCTGTTGCGGAACTACAACTCCCACAAGGCATTGCAAGACTGACAGTGAGAGGCGTGACACCCAGAAGCAGAGGCATGTTGGGATATGTAGTTAAAGCACAGCTGGAGTCTTGGAGTTGTCCACCCCTGGCTTATACACTGGACCCCATTACATTGTAAGAAAACTTTGTTAGGGCTTCCAGATTGGGGTGATTGTCTTCTTGAAAGCATAAAGTATACTTAGCTTTTGAACTGAATGTAAACCCTAAGAGCTTGTTCACACCAAATGCAGACCAGATCTGCATGAGTTTCTGCACATGCAGTGCAGTGTGTTATGCCGCCTTTTTCATGCGTTCTGGCCCGTTTCTGTAAAAAAAATATTTTAGTTTAAAATGGGCTTACAGTGCATTCCAGGGTGTTTGCATGCAGTTTTTATTCTTTTGCATGCGTTCCAGAGCAGGACAAATAGGGCTTGCTGCAGTTTTTTTTACATGCTCTGGAACTGAACGCTGTGGTGTGAGCCCAAAATACCATTGGAATACATTGGACTCCGTTTTGATCCGTTCTTTAACTGCTCTGCATCTGGAACGCGTTTGGTGTTAACTAGCCCTTAAAGAAAACAATGTCAGGTTCACTCTTCCTATTGCTTCCAGTCTTTTATTCATGCCGGTTTCTTTTATTGTGTTAGGCCTGGTTTCAGCCTCCCCTGGAGCTTCCAATCCTATGGTAACAATGCTGCTTTAGGGTAAGCTTATGTGGGTGCAGCGTTGTCATCCTAGGACAGAGGTGTGCAAATCATTTTCTCAAGAAGCCACATGAGAAACTGGAATTGTTGTGGAGGGCCGAACCAATAGGGCCAGTGGCGTAACAATCGCCATAGCGGCCCAGGTGGCCGCTATGGGGCCCGGGGCACAGGGGGGCCCGGCCAGATGCCGTGCGGGCCGCCTGGGTCGCTATGGCATCTTATGCTGGTGGCTTTCGTTGGCGGCTGTGCGAAGAATGAGCTGGTGGTTAGATCACTCGGCTGTGAGAAGAATGCGCTGCTGTTTAGATCACTGACAGTGATCTGTGCAGCAGTGCGTTCTTCTCACAGCCGCTGCGGAGTTAATGAGAGCCAGCAGCGGCAAGGTAGCAGGCTGGTCCCAGCAGTTGGCATCAGAGGAGGAGGCGGGGCCCGGTGACGGAGAAGGAGGCGGGCAAATTTCTAGTTACGCCCCTGAATAGGGCCTATAGGTTCGGCCCTCCACAACAGTACCAGTTTCTCAAATGATTAACATACGGTACTGCACAATGCATCTACCTTGCGTTACAGTGCAGCAGGTGCGTTGCGCCACCATTCATATGAATGGCACCCCAAACACACCTCCTGCAATACCATGTGTTGCGGTTAAAAGAAAGTAGTGCATGCAATGCAACACCCCTTCTGCACTGTAACTCACGTTAGGTTTATTGCGTGGTACTGTGCATTAATCACATTGAAACGTACGATTAAGGCACGACATAGATGTGAACGGGACCTTATTGCCCCCACATATTATGTGGCACATATCTGCTGCCAGAGGTGGAGCTGCAGGAGGGACACCACCAGAAGCTGCAGGAGAGGACAAACACCCCAACATTTCAGAAGTCCTCCTGTAATGCTGGCAGCAGAAAGACATTTGTCATTAATCCATAATGATAGCCAGGCAACTAGCATTCTTAGGTGAGGAGGCCAACAATGGCAGAACGAATATCCTCAGTACTTGATTCCTTTAAACAGATAACATAAAAAATATGAGTTTCTTGTCAGGTGACTGTACGTGTCTGCGAAGAGTTTACACTGAGAGCTCTATCCACTTTCTTTTTTAGGAAATGTTATTTTCTCCTCTAGAAGATGTTTAGTCATAGGCAGGTCTTGGACATAAAATCCAGGACGGTTCTGTAAATGTCAGGGACATCTTTTTTCAAACAGCTGGAACATTCTTCTTCTATTCCATCACTACATAAGTAAACGTAGTCATTTACTGATAAAATAGGGGGGAAAAGTCAATTTACTTTTTTAAAGGTTATATGGTCAGTCGTATTGGCCCTGATACCAGGATGTTCTCATCAGTGATGCAACATGAGGATGTAATGATGAGTGGACTTGTAATGCACATTGACCCACGTCTGTGTTTAGGTTAATATGACAATTTTAGTCCACTGCAATGATATCAGTATTAGCAGGACAAGAGTAAAATGTTTTTATAGCCTTCAAGGCTATTAAAGAGACCCTCTACCCACTTCATTTTTTAAGGAAAAAAAATAAAATAAGTGGAGGATATACTTAACAAGGTGAATATGGGAGACAAGGAGCTGAGGGGTAAATATTTGTTTTACATTAGGATAGGTCACTCACCTTAGTGGTCAGTAGACAAGGGCAGGAGGAGTTTCAGAGATGGTCAGAGGATGACTCTCACAGGAGCAGTTGGAGATCGTAGGGCGAAGATCGTTGGGCGACGATTGTTGGGCGAACTTCCCACCTACCCCAGGAGAGACATTCGTTGTATTTTTGGGTTTCATGGCAGCTTGGGCGGTTTGGGGTCTTTGAAGGCAGCCAAATAGATACTGGTGAGTAATTTTGGGGACCTGTCTTTGGTATGGTGTCCTCAATACAGGGCGTGGACAATGTTATTTACCTGGGAATTCGGAGGCTGATTTATCTACGATTAGTCTGAAGGTGGTCTCTGAAGAAGTGTTCTGCGGCTGGTGGTCTAATATATATTTGGTGGTTCTCTAGTTGCTAATACAACCAGTCAACGTTAGCTGCCTAAAGCCTGGATCACACCTAGGTGTTTTATCGCGCAGATTCAGTCGCGCAATAATGAGCAAAACACAAAAACCCACACAGGTCAATGGTGACAGTTCACACCTTAGCGTTGCGTCACGCGTGCAAAGTCTGTTATGTCAGTAGTGCCGTCCAAGACCTACAACCTTTGACACTGTGCTGCCCAGCCACTAGCATCCTAGCAACCAATGATGTTGTGCTGCACAGCCACAAGCATCTTAGCAACAAATGACACTATGCTGCCCAGCTGCTAGGATCCTAGCAACCAATGATGCAGTGCTGCCCAGCCACTATCATCCTAGCAACCAATGATGCTATGCTGCTCAACTGCTAGCACCCTACCAACTAATGACACTGTGCTGCCCAGCCACTAGCATCCTAGCAACCAATAATGCTGTGCTGCCCAGCCACTAGCATCCTAGCAACCAATGATACTGTGCTGCCAAACTGCTAGCATCCTAGCAAAGAATGACGATGTGCTGCCCAGCCACTAGCATCCTAGCAATCAGTGATGTTGTGCTGCCCAGCCACTAGCATGCTATGAACCAATGACTTTGTGCTGCAAAGTTGTTAGAGTCCTAGCAACCAATGATGCTGTGCAGGTCCAACAGCATCATTGTTTACTATGCCACAGGTTCATTTAAAAGTTTGCTAAACCCAGATCTCTAACTGGGTTCTGTGAACGCTCAAACGAATCCAACCCAGACACGTTCCATTCATCAATATTCTGGACTACCACAGAAGTCATCTAAGACCAAGAGAAAAGAGAACTCTAGAGGAAAATGCACCCCATAAAACTTACATTTATCGACCATGTACATTACACTAACTGCAAAACTCAAGCAAGATTTATACTATCATGCTGGTAAAAATATAATGAGCCAGAGAAATCTATGCAGTAAAAGTTTATGTATGATGTTCTAAATGTCTATCACTGAAATGCCTTTGCCCAAATCAAATGGGTACATAGCAGTTAAAGTCCGCTAAAGGGTTATAAAATGAGAGTCTTATCCTGTGTGTCCTGGAGATGGCATCGCCTTAGACTTAATTCCCACGTCTCCTAATCTCGGAATGTTTCTAAAATGAGGCTCTCACAGCAGAGTTTCATTTTAAGAACATTAAAGATTATGAAAAGCTGTCATGCATATCTGTTCAGTTTGTTATTTTCATGTTTTAGAGCATCTGTTGTGCAAAAAATGACATTTTAAGGCAACATTTTCCAGCACGACCTTTGTGAATTGATTCATCAGCTGCTAAACACCAAAAATCATAGCAATTCAAAGTTTGCCAAATGGTTTTGCTCATTCCTATCTGGACTGAAAAACATGACGATCACAGTTTCATCTGTGACTTCTTTTTTTTTTATGTGACATATAAGTGTTGCCAAAGCCTAGATTGGAGAAACACATTAAATACCAAGATTGGGGATGAGCGTATCTGTCAAGGTGTGATTCACAGATGGTTTGGTGAATCCTGTTTGAAATTCAGTGAACCTGAATATGGCAGCAAATTCAATTAAAACCTTTGGAGGAAGTGAATTTTTCAGGTTAATGGCTAGGCTAATGTGAAAAAAGGTACGGGAAGATGGACATGGCCATGCAAGTTTTTTTTTTCTTAAATACTGTACAGCAGGAAGATAGTCCTTTTAATGCAGCATTGAGGGTGACATGGAAAAATACAAATGCTTCAAATTACAAGCTTGTCTAATAACTTAAAGCTGTACGTGTTGATCCTCAAATTATCTCTGAATTTGTGCTGACTCTGTCCTTCCATCTGGAGGGGGGCTACTTTTGTTCCCCATGGGCTGTGTGTGTGTTGTAAAGTAGTCACCACTCCAAGCTCGCTCCTGTGATGGACTACAATCTCATGTTTAGTTTGCTAATTTGTATTAAGATTGTAGTCCATCATTGGAACGGGCTCGGAGAGGTGGCTACCTTACAACACACACAGGTACCATGGGGAACAAAAGTAGCCACCCTCCAGAAGGAAGGACAGTGTCAGCACCAATTCCGAGATGATTTGAGGATCTACAGCCGAGTGATACACAAATAAGATACAGTTTTGCTAATAGTTAGGGTACTTGAATGCATTTTTAAGGTTTAACTTCTGAATTTAGAGTCACTTTAATGGGTTTTCCCAATCTTCAGGTCCTAAAAGGGAGATCATTATCAAATTTTCATGAAACTGTCCTGCATTTATTCTAAGACTTTGAACAAGTCAAGGTAGGGATTAAAGGCCACTCGAGTGAAAAACATTGTATTTTGGTAACTTCAGGG
This sequence comes from Nanorana parkeri, assembly GCF_000935625.1. Taxonomy (NCBI): domain Eukaryota; kingdom Metazoa; phylum Chordata; class Amphibia; order Anura; family Dicroglossidae; genus Nanorana; species Nanorana parkeri. The sequence continues at coordinate 542,243 of NW_017306891.1, forward strand.
GGTCAATTCCTATAATGATATTATTCAGCATATTAATCACCCTATTGTTTTATTTCACTTGCCTTTATTTATAATGGTATCCAAATTTATATGCACAGCAAACTATAAGCTAAAGTTATAGTTGGCCCAAACCATGTTAGGCCAACTATATGGTTTAACCCTGTTTCTGTAACTGCCTAAAATGCCAGTTTTAAATTGTTTGTTGCTTTTTAAAAGTTTATTTTAAGCTATCTATACATCTAATGCCACCCTGTGCGAAAAATGTCCCTAGAAATGGAAGCAAAAAAGAACAGCTCTATTGTAAGAATCAACAACAATGTTACACTCAAGGGGGGAACTTCCCAGAGAAACAGACTGCATCATATACGTCATTTCTTTATTATGCCCATAGTTGGCCGGGGGAAACAAATGCCCAGGCAGTGGGGCTACCCGCTTTTTTTCTTCTTTCAGTATTGTTGACTGTCCCCATCACATCACGGTTTATTTCCTATGTTTGTGTGGCATCATCATATACAGTATATCAATAACTAGGAGTGATTTTTGGTCTTGAGCTGGATCTGGTACCTCCAAAATATCAAGCGCTCTAAATTTAGAAGGAATATGCGAGTCCTGTCCCAGTACAAAAAAACTTTTCGGTGAACTATGGGCACAACAGTTACAAGCTACTTTGTATATATTTTTATAGTCGGTTTATATTCAAATTTGGCATTCAAATATTATATTTGCCAATCGTGTACTTACAATGCAGGTGAAGAATAAACTGTATAAAAGAAACGGCAAAGTAGCAACAAGATGTGCTTGTCAAGTTTACCTAAGACTGCCAGCAAACAGACAAAGAGAGAAACAGACAACACCACACCCACTGTATAAGAAGAATATATAATTAACAAGTTGTTAATTGAGCAGCACAATCCAGCGCTGACTCCTCTGTGTTTGCTGGCGCTTCCTGTCCCACTGTGTCTGCATGCGGGTGTACGTTCCATAGACTTACCTTGTGTCTCTCCTCGCGTCCCGGCCGAAAATGTGAACTGCTCATACGCCCGCCCCAAGATGCTTTGCGGCCGCTCGAGCGGTTTTACATTTTCAGACGATAGCGCGCGGGGAAGATACAGGTAAGTTTAAACTGCTATTTAAGTGTTTTTTTATTTTTCACTTTTTGCATAGATCTACTGCTTGCTAGCCCCTCCAGCCCCTCCCCTGTCACGGCAGAGAGCCGTGACAAGATCGAGAGGTGAGCGAACGCCGGTATGTGTTCGCTCACCTCCCGATTTACTGAGCCGACCTGTGACAATCTCATTGTCACAGGTCGGCTAGAACTATGAGGTGAGTGAAAAGAACTCACCTCATAGTTCTCCTTTAATGTCGTTTTGGGTATAGATCTAAAAATGATAATCGGAAAGTAAATAATCTTATCTGTGTATATTAATGTTGCAAAAAAGTATATTTTGTATATAAACATATAAACGCTTGCTATTATATATGTACATATGGGCAGCCATATTTGCTCATTACAAATGCAGGCTTAGCTTCCTGCTTTTTAGTGATTCACACTGCTTGCACATTACTGCTCTTCTCTGGATGCAGTGGATGTTATTGTCAAAACCACACAGAACAATGCAACGCCTTTGTAGCTGATATCATATCAAGGACGACACGTAACTGATGACAGTTAAATATAAATAGTGTACAAATGTGCACATTTAATGCAATAATAAAAATAGTAAAACTAGGAAAGTAAAAAAAAACAATATTTAAGGTTAAGAACATTTCATTAAGGTAATGTGCAGTGTTTTGTGTATAATATTATGTTTAGGGCTAAAAAATAAAATGTAAAAAATATATCTTTTTTTTAGCTAATTATGAAATAGTGATTTAGAATTGAACCCAAAAGGAAAAGCATGAGGCTTCTTTTTACGCTTACCTGGCTAATCTTAGCTGTTTTGGTGGAAAAGCCTGTTTACAGTTCTAAATAGCTTATGCACAAATTACAGACACAGGTCAATGAAGCCTGCAAGCGTGTATATGATTCTACTTGTCCAATGTTACTTATTTATTTTTCCCCCTTCCCTCCCCTTTTCTCTCTGCTCTGTAGTGTTCCATACAGACTAAGCACACAACTCTCCCGGTGTTTTGTCAGAGGCCTGGGGGCCAACTTTAATGGTCGGTAGAGTTGGACACCAGAGCTCTATTGGCTCACTACCATACTGCAGTAATAGATTTCACATCACGGCCATATATGTACAGACTTATGTACATACACGTATATAGATATATTTAATGAAGGCCAAATACACTGAGTGGCCAGATTATTATGACCACCCTATCAGTACTTTGTTGAGCCACGAGATGACTCCACAAGATGACTTTGTTGGGCCGCCTCGTGACTCCACGAGATGTTGAAAAGTGATGCGAGGAATCTGACACTGCACTGTTGCCCTTCTGTTGTCTTGTACCAGTCTTGCCACTCTGCGTTCTGCCCTAACATTGACTAGTCGCTGACGGCCACAATTGGCACGTTCAGACCCAGATTTTCGGCTGACAGTCCAGTCTTTAAACACTTTAACAACAGCTGCTCTTGAACATTTAACGAATTCTGCTGTTTTGCTGATACTTGCTCCATGGCTCTGAGTGCCAACAATCATCCCACGTTCAAAGGCTGTTAAATCGCGTTGTTTACCCATATCTTCAGAAAAAATCACTTCTACTGTCGTGGTAAACAACCTTCTTCCCTATTTATAATGGTCTGGCCCTCTAGCAATTTCAGCGCCAAATTATAGCTAATTTGCCTACAAACGTCAGGTGGTCATAATAATCTGGCCACCCAGTGTATGTACAGACTTGCAGGGCTCAGTGAGAACAGAACACAGATGCAGCTATACCTATATCTGCAAAAGGTTTTAGGCTCAGGATGGATCAGGTACAGCGAAGAGATGAAGACAGGTCTTCCTGTCAGCATGTTTTGGGAGGAACAAATTGCAGGTAAAAGCACAGAAAAATCAAGTATTTCAAATGCTTTCTTTCAGTGCATTTTCTTTCCATGAAATATTTTAATTCACTTGAATTCTGCCTTTGAAATTCCTATGCCTGGTCAATTGCCTAGCACAGCTCCCTCCCCTTCTTGCACACCATAGCCCTCTCCTCTTCTTGCAGTGTCTAATTACTGTCTGTGCTGGCCCAGCCCCTCCCCTTCTCACACTTACCTCCCTACATATATAATTGTATGTAGCTGATAAGGGAGCAGTGAAGGTAAATACTATAGTGCAGGGGAAGGCAACCTTGGCACTCCATCTGTTGTAGAACTAAAAGAGACATTGCAGGACTCTGACAGCCACAGGTATGACTCCCAGAGGCAGGGGCATGATGAGTAGGGTTGCCACCATTTCTTCAAGCAAAACCCAAAAACTCTAGCACCGTGTGGCAATTATTTTTGGAGAATATACAGGAGAGAGTGAGGAGAGGCAGCTGGGGGAGAGGGAGAGAGAGAGGAGAGGCAGCCAAGAGAGAGCAAGGAGAGGCAGCCAGGGGATAGAGCAAGGGAAGTACGCCAGGAGAGAGAGAGCGAGGAGAGACAGTCAGGGGAGAGAGTGAGGAGAGACAGCCAGGAGCAAGAGAAGAGGCAGCCGGGGGAGATAGAGAGAGGAGAGACAGTCAAGAGAGAGCAAGGAGAGGCAGCCAGGTGAGAGAGTGAGGAGACAGAGCTAGGGGAGAGAGAGGAGAGATGCCCAGGGGAGAGAGAGGAGAGGCAGCCAGGGGAGAGAGTGAGGGAAGTAAGCCAGGAGAGAGAGCGAGCAGAGACAGCCAGGAGAGAGAGAGAAGAGGCAGCCAGGGGAGAGAGCGAGGAGAGACAGCCAGGAGAGAGAAAGAGGGGAGACAGCCAGGGGAGAGAGTGGGGAGAGACAGCTAGGAGAGAGAAAAGAGGCAGCCGGGGGAGAGAGTGAGAAGAGAGAGCCAAGGGAGAGTGCAAGGAGAGACAGCCAAATGAGAGAGCGAGGAGAGGCAGCCAGGGGAGAGAGTGAGGAGAGAGAGTCTGAAACCGGGACATAGCACATACAGGACTCAAATCCCGGACTGTCCGGGTGAATCCCATACAGGTGGCAATTCTAATAATGGGATTTGTAGTTTCACAGCTGGAGTGCTGAGGATGCCTAGCCCTGCTACAGAGTGCCACTTGAGTGCTGCTGACATCACATCCAAGATAGCGGCACCCTGCAGCAGTCTCAGGGCTTTTGGATATCTACACATGAGGGACTTTAATGGGTTAACCCCTGCTTGACCAGTCACGTACAGTGTATGTTTAAACAGACTCCCGGCAGCAACTCTGTTTACGTTTGTAAAGCAGAGAGTCCGGTGACTCAGCTGTCGCCAGATTGCTTCTACGGGCTTCTAGCGTGATCTGCACTTCAAAAGCTTATTTCAAGTGTAAGGGTGACACTAGGGGTCTTTTTGACCCCCAGTATCACCTTAAAGAGTCCCTGTCACTGCCAATATGCTATCACATGGGGGGCTTGTAAGCCCACCTATGTGATAGCAATTAAAGTTTTGTAAAATGTAAATATAATTTTAAAAAAATGTAAAGTCCCCCACCCCCACGCATCATAACGTAAACACGCTTCGGGTGCGCCTACACATGAAAACGACGATCGCGCTACACATGTTGGGTATCACCATGCACGCCAGAGTGAGAGCAATAATTCTAGGGCTAATGTGTATGCGTAAATCTAAACTGATTGTGCAGTTTTACGGACGCTCACAATATGTAACCTGGACATGTTGGGTATCTATTTACTCATTGTAACCTCATATTTTATATTGTTTAAAAGAAATGTGTATTTTATTGTTTTTTTGGTGCATTTTGGTGCATTTTAGTGCATTTTTCACTAAATTTTGGGGTTTGATAAGGAGTTGCGCTAATTTCGTGCAACATACAAAATTTTAACTGCCACCACTTTATTCTATAGGGTCTTGGCTTTCAGAAAATATATAATGTTTAATGTAAATATGAAAAAAAGGCCTCGGTCATGAAAGGTTTAATAACATGCATAAAATATTTTGAAGGCTTAATTTACCTTTCTGACCATGTTTTATTTTAAACCCATGTAACATGATCAGCTCACAACACTTAGAAACCCTGCACAGACCAGACCTTAATAGGATTCTATCACCAAGATGCTAGCACTCCACTGCTAACTGCTGGACTATTATACAGGCAAGGCGCCATTATAGAACAGGTAAAGAAAAATAGCTGTTCTCTCTCTACAGCAGCCATGGCATTTTGTGTGCACTTTGCAGCTGTGTGCCCATAGCAGTGACATAATAAGCCCTTTTAATACAACCCCCTACAGAATCTTTTCTTTTCCACCAACTCTTGATACATCATTGCTGCATGACCAGTTCATTGTTTTCTCCTTTCCAGAGAACTGCTAATTACCTAATTAGACCTTAAAGGTGAGTCAGATACACAGGTGCGAATGGGCTCAGCACAGAGAGGATTGTTATCAGTAGCTATTCATTAGCAGGGGTGGCTCAGAGAACAGGTGTGTGTCTGTGTAGAAGGACGTTACCCTGCCTCACACTGTTGCCTTTGAACTGTCAATACATAAAAGGACAGAGCAGGTACGTGAACTGTGAAATGATCGCTACCTTTAAATTAAGTGGCAGCACTTAAAAAAAAATGACCTTTGCTCTGACCACGTTTGGCCAATTAAACTGACAGCACTGAGGCTTGGAAGGTTTAAGCTGAAAAGTAAAACTTGGTCAGTGATTTACGACATTCCTTTACACTTTTTTGTATAATTATCTTTGCTAAGTATACACTGTCCTTGACTACTAATGAATAGGCACAGCTGTGTTGTAAATTAAAGGCAACTGATATTCAAACATGTTACATGGTTCCGATGGTTTTGGTGCAACTGTTAAAGTGGAACTCCAGGATTTGGACACTACCTACACATGTAACAACCACTGGTCCCCAACACAATGTCCCTCTTACTTTTGTGAACGTTACCTATACACAGGTCACAACCACCGCTCCCCAGCACAATATCCCCGTCACTAGTTTGAACGTTACCTGTACACATTTCACAACCACTGCTCCCCAGCAAATTGTCCCTGTCACTGGTGTTATTGTTACCTATACACAAGTCACAACCACTGCTCCCCAGTACAGTGTCCCTGTTACTGATGTGTAGGTTACCTATACACAAGTCACAACCACTGCTCCCCAGTACAGTGTCCCTGTTACTGATGTGTAGGTTACCTATACACAAGTCACAACCACTGCTCCCCAGCACAATGTCCCTCTCACTGGTGTGAACGTTACCTACACACAGGTCACAACCACTTCTCCCAAGAACAATGTCCCTGTTACTGATGTGTAGGTTACCTATACACAAGTCACAACCACTGCTCCCCAGCACAATGTCCCTCTCACTGGTGTGAACGTTACGTATACACAGGTCGCAACCACTGCTCCCGAGCACAATGTCCCTCTCACTGGTGTGAACGTTATGTATACACAGGTCACAACCACTGCTCCCGAGCACAATGTCCCTCTCACTGGTGTGAACGTTACCTGTACACATTTCACAACCACTGCTCCCCAGCAATCTCCATGTTACTGATGTGAATGTTACCTATACACATGTCAAAACCACTGCTCCCCAGCACAATGTATCTGTCACTGGTGTGAAGGTTACTTATGCATATGTCCCAACCATTGCTCCCCAGCACAAGGAGCCAAGGCTCATTGCTGCACATGGGGAGCAAAGGCTGGCCAGTGTAGAATAGCTTCTGTAGCTCGGATTGCTGAAAAGGTTAATGCTGGTTCTGACAGAAAGGTGTCCGAACACACAGTGCATCGCGTATGGGGCTTCATAGCAGCAGATGGGTCAAGGTGCCCATGTTGACATATGAGCATCAGAACTGGACCATGTAGCAATGAAAGACGGTGGTTATTGTGATAAGCTGGCTGTCTGGCTGTGCTACAAGCCCTGCGTCATTGAAGTTATCATGGTTACTATATATGTGATGAGAATAAGCAGCTATATGCAAAATGCATTATTAGCCGTGCATTAGGACTATGTGATATCCAGTCGTATGCAACTTATGGCAATTCTATGGGCCAGCAATCTGGGCACCATATTTGATATGCTTGAGAGCCTTTTCCATTGAATTTATTTTAGTTTTTTTATGATAAAGGTCACTTTCCTTTACCCTTTGCATTTACAAGGGCTTGGGACCAGAATGCAATAACTCATGTGTATAGCCAAATTGTACACAAATACTAGGGCCAATTTAGATAGAAACCAATTAAACAACCAACATGTCTTTGGAGTGAGCCAATGCAGACATAGGTAGGACATGCAACCATATGCAGATAGTGTCCAGGACGATGGACCCAAATACTGCAAGGCATCACTGCTAACCACTGAGCAACTGTGCTGCCACATTTAGAGTATATCAGTGCTATAACACAGCACTTCTGAATTCATACTTTACCACAATGGCAGCAGGGTGACTGTGACCCTTGTCCTAAAATGAACAATTAAGCTTCTTTGTTACTTTTGAATAGAACTGGCAATATCTAAAAAGCTTTTTAAAGTGACATTAAACTCTGGAGTTAAATCTTAAAAATACATTCAAGAACCTTAACTATTAACAATACTGAACCTTACTTGTGTATCACTCGGCTGTAGATCCCCAAATCATCTATGAATTGATGCTGACACTGTCCTTCCTTCTGGAGGGGGGCTACTTTTGTTCCCCATGGTCCCTGTGTGTGTTATAAAGTAGTCACCACTCCAAGCTCACTCCCGTAATGGACTACAATCCAGGGACGTGCGGTCTGGGGAGGCAGAGCCTCACCTAGTATTATGAAGAAAAAAGGTGTTAGCTTCAACTCTGAAGCTGACAGCTTTTTCTCCATTCAGATCAGCTTGTTACAGGTTACACAGCAGGGAAAGCCTCCCCGCTGTGTAACCTGTCATGGACGGAGCGCTGCCTGTTAATTACAGGCAGCGATGCATCCGGCTTTTAACAGATAGTTAGATTACACAGCAGTGGGCTTCCCCACTGCTTGTCTAACCTAACTATGCATCCGGCATTTGACAGGTAGGTTACACAGCAGCAGGCTTCCCCACTGCCTGTGTAACCTAACTTGGTGAGGCAAGAGCTGTCACAGCCTCTACTCTGTGTTAGAGGTGTGAGCTCTGTGGATGGCTTGGACCAATGGCAAAGCGCCATTGGTCCAAACTGTCTAATCAAGAAAAAAGAACAGTGAGGACATCGATCTTGATGCCTCACGAGTGACAAGCAAGTGAGGGACAGGAAGGCTCCTCCCTGTCTACTCCCTGTTTCCTCCCTTCCTCCTCCCCACACTGCTTGGTTACAGAGATGGGGTGGGGCTTTGGTGGGATAGGGCGGAGCTTCAGTGGGACTGGGGCGGAGCTTTGGCTGAATGGGGGATGCCTCACCCAGCACAGAAGGCAGGCACATCACTGCTACAATCTCAATACAAATGAGTAAACTAAACATGAGATTGTAGTCCATCACGAGCTTGGGAGTGGGGAACAAAAGTAGCCACCCTCCAGAAGGAAGGACAGTGTCAGCACCAATTCAGAGATGATTTCAGGAGTGATACACAAATAAGGTACAGTATTGTTAGTAGTTAAGGTACTTGAATGCAATTTTAACTCCTGAGTTTAGTGTCACTTTAAGAGAAAGATGCAGACATGGCCACAATAGGTACTGTACATCTCTGACCAATATCCTTAAAAAAACGGGAAAAAGAAAATCCTTTTATTTTGGCATTAGATGGACAATATGCAAACTAAAACCCTATCCCATAAAGAGAATGCTCTCCTTACAAAAACATTTTTTTTTTTTTAAATATGACGGTTCAACAAAGAAACTTTAAAGTTAGATGAAGCAAACCACCAGAAGAAAACACTTTTTTACATTCTAATGAGTAGCAAGAGTTCATTAAACCAAGCTCAACTTTAAAAAATATTTTTTTTTATGGAATCCTTGGAAATATAAGTGAAAGAGAAAAAAAAAACAGCACATATTGCCTTAACATTTGTTTACCAATGGAAAAAAAAAAAAGCAAGCGAGATATTTCTATCTCTCTTTGCGAGTCCTGGAGGGCCACAGGCTGTTCTGTTGCAGCAGATGTTCTATTACGAGTAATAATGGAAAACACACATATTTAAATCATTCTTCGAGGTATGCACTGCTTTTTACATTTAATGCCAGAACCGGTCGTTTTGTTAAATCACAAAGCTCCGGTAGAAGATTTAAAACGAGGGGAAGAATATCTTTATGACTTTGTAGTAACAAAAAGCCTCTGCTACTTTGAAAAGGCTTGCGATAATGCAAGATACAATATTTCATTTTCTCGATTCTCTCGTCTGACAAAAATATGAATTCTGGCAGCTGCTTGAAAGGAACCGAGGTGGATGGCGGGGGTAAAAAGGAAAAAAAAAAAAAAAGTTTGCAATAAGAAGAGACGGCATGAGCTGAAGATTTAACTCGATAGCCTGGTGCACCGCATTTAGATTTAAATAATGAACTATCAAGATGCGAGGCGAAGCTATTTATCAACCAGACGTCATAAAACGGGTGCCGACTGTGGTGCAGTTTTTAATTGCATAGCAGGGATACACAGAGAAAAACAAGTACACAATGTTTGGAGCCAAAATACACATATTTTAAGCGTAGGTTTATCCACATTTGACATCACCGTTGTGCTGCCAGATTAAATGAATATGTTTCATCTGCTAGATCATCTGTGTTGCTAACCTGTTCCGAATCCTCCTCTGCAGAATTAACGCATTGGGTGACCGCTATATGCGACACAGCCACAGAAAGGATTATTAATGTAAGGAGTAAAAATAAGCTGTTAGGTCGTGATATTTATTAGAGTCATTATTTTCTTCCCACCTGTTTATCTGGGATTTAGCTAACTTTGTTAACTAGTTCGCTGCTGGGGGTTTAACAACTCCGTGGTGAGCAAATATGTTTCATATTTTTTTTTTTATATGTGTTTCACAAAATAAAACAAACGCTCTGTTATGATGAGATACGATCCTCCGTGCCTATTCCCGGTTATTAACTACCATCCTGCGGCAACTGGAAGGTGTGGAAGAGCAGAGCTTGTCTTGTAACAGTTATCTCTTATCAGCATCTGCTGATTTGGGCTTTATTTAATGGGTATCTATGGTCAAAAAATAAAAATAAATCTATATTGCATTTCTATAAGTTCTATCCCGCTCCTAATGACCATATTGATCTAGACGTTTGTAAACCTATATACTGAAGATCCCCATAGGATGTGCTTCTTTCATGCACTGATATGATTTCACTCAGCCATGTGGCCATCCTAAGTAAGTATGCCGTCTGATGAACCAAAACTCAACACTTGAACTTCCCATAATGTAGCATCAGCATTGCTTGCTGGAAGCAATGCATGATGGGATATGTAGTCTTGAGCCATGAAAATTGCATCACATCAAGCAGAAGGGAAAGAGATGCAAAGCACACTGGGAATCCAGGAAGTTGATGAAAGTGATGGGCAGACAGAAGGTAGCACTCAATACATTAAGGAGGTTTTTTTCAAGTAAGCTTTGATTGCTTTATGAAAAAACAACTCTAATATGTATTCCTCTTACAATGCGAATGTTATAACAGGATAGTGTATGCTGGGACTTTACTTCTCCTTTAAGGTGTAAGAGCTTCTTTGGTGTAGACCAAACTGCCTCCAAGTCTTCAGTCCATGTCACACTAGTGATCCTGATGCAAGCAAGAATTCGCCAGCTTTAAGAAACCTAGAAAAAAACAGGGAGGATACATACCTGCTTTGTATGTGTTGCTCTGTTGCTGGTTGGAGGAGCGAGGTGTTGCTCACTCACTGCCGAAAATGCTGTGAATATGCTAGGTGCCTTGCTTCTCCAACTGGCAAGTGAGTGACATGTGCAAGCAGGTGAGCATACGTAATCCCTGCTGTATTCTTCAAAGTAATTCTACTGCCAGCGAACTGCAGGCCACCAATGTGACATGGCCCTTATACTTGCCTGTTTCTGATCCGACGAGGATTTGCCAACTAGATCACACAACTGCTTGTCAAAATCTTCCCAGCTGGGTTTATGCATGAGCTCTGCACTCTCATTCATTCCTATAGAGTTTGAATCCAGAGTATGAGCTTGGACTTGGAAACTCCACACTACAGAGGACATGTGCTCAGGCCCGGCGCTACCGCAAGGCAAGTCAGGCGGCCGCCTATGTAGGCAGGAATCCTAGCACCGGCCCTGCATGTGCTGACAGCAGGAAAGAGTTTGACAAGTGGCTGTATGACTCAGTTGGCGATATCTGGCTGCATCAGGGACAGTTGAGTATAAGACGGGGAAGAGGGGACTACAGTGTAAGGCTGCATTCACACTGGGCGATTTAGGATTCCTGCTGCAGGAACCTACAGATTCCTGTGGCAGGAATCCTAGATGCCCGGTTAATGACAGTGGCACTCCATAGCACTCCGCATGTAATCATATGCAATGTGATTACATGCGGTTTGGAATAAATCACTGTCACTGGACACAGGATAGATGCATCCTGGGCTGCTCCTTTCCCAAATGGCCCGCATGAATGCAGATTTAGTGTACCTGCCTAAAAGCGTAGTTACACTTTAAAGTTTTCCTCTCACACTCCAAAGACATGCTGATAGGTTAAGTCGCTCCTATCTAAATTGGGCTAATTATGTGTATACATGTGAGAGTAGGGACTGTAGATTGTAGGCTCCTTCAGGATTAAGATCTAATTATACAATTTCTGTACAGTTCCCTTTAGAGTCAGCAAAACGATATAATGTGAGGACCTACCAAAACAATTCATCCAGCATGTATGTATTCAAGCATAGTCATGCACAGCATAGATGTTGGTAGGAAATTGTATCAGATCGTAGCGTGTATGGCCAGGTTAACTCTGTGGAAGATGTTATAAGTTGAAAACTGTTGCCGGCAAATAAGCTAGTCAATGTTTTATAACTAGCAGGGGCGTAACTACAATTCATTGGGCCCCATGCGGATTAATTTTTAACCCTGATTTTCCAGCTAGCTACTTGGTAGCTCACAAGTATTTTTCAACATCAACTGATCTGTTAGGACGGCTTTATAGCATAAAGTAGTAAGTCCCTCTGCACTCCTTATAGTGCTCCCGGCATGGGTTACATTGTCGCCCTGATGAAGGGATCCTGTGCGGTCCCAAAATGTCGCTATTTTGTATGTGACAATTGACGATTGGTCCAATTAAATGGACATCATAGATATTTGCTGAGTGCTGGTGATTTCTGCTTTCTACGGCTTAAGATTATGACATGCGTGCACCAATAAGCAGAGCAAGGGTCACTGCCAACCGGTTGTACACACTAATTCACGCGGACCAGCTGAGCAGACATGTGGGTGTGCAGGCACATGGTAATCCCAGTTTTGGTACAAGATGGTCTATTTAAGGAACAGATCTGAGCCAGGAAGTTGCTGGAAGGTCTTAAGCTGTGACCCTGCAATCTGAACCTGCATCTGTACCTGTGATCTGCTTACCCATGCTGACTTGGACTGCCCCTAGCTTCATCTCTGCTCTGACATCCTGTTGCGACCCTGCTTGATACTGACCTTGTTTTTGCTGTCTGCCTATTTGCTGAGTTAATGAGTTCCTGACCGCAGTTTATACCTGCTGACTTTGGTTCTGCCTTTCCTGATTTCCCAGTGCGACCTCGGCTTGCCTTTTGTCCACTACTCTGCCTTGCCTGCTGTCTGCCTTCTTGGTTGCTAAGCATCTCCTGCCTTGGAGCACGGTTTTAGTGTGTTGTGGGTTCCAGTGCTTCTGCCAGCTGCTGACCAGTCTCCTCCCCAGGGTGACTTCTCCTGCAGCCCTATTCCTTGGTGATCCTCCCATTAGTCTACAAGTGCACCTTGCAGTCAAGGCTTCTGCCAAAAGTGAGCTTCCGTGGACTAGACTTTTGGCACCCATGGCACTCTGTGCCCTCTCCTCCTTTTTTCTCCATTCCAGGGGTGTCTGGGCCAGAGGTGTAAGGGAAGCCCTTTGTCATATCTGCCTCTAACCGTGATATGGTCTTGGTCGGTGTATACAATTTTAGTGCTTTGGTGTAGACATCTATCCACTACCATGACCACATTACAATCTTCATTGCATTTTAAACCTTGGAACCCTATATTTTTCTGTGGCTCAATTCTTGGAATGAGTACCAGAGCTGCATTAGCCACTCAACAGAGTTTTACCAGGGTTTGCCTATGTGGCTGCAGATTCATTTTTATTACCACACACACATACTATGACTAAAAATCTGAGATTTACAGCATTTAGGCCTGGTTCACACCTAGGTGATTTATCACTTTTCTGTGATCAAGGCCAGACTACCTGCATAGCCTACATGGGCAATGGTATAGGGTGGCAAAGTCCTCCAAGGGCAGCACCCAGTCGAGCGCATAAAGTACCTCTGACAATCTATGATATGGTGCACCTGCACAGATTGTAGGACTGTGCAGGTGAGTGTAAAGGTGCCCATACACTGCACGATTCTCATACGAGAATCGCGGGAAATCCCGCGATCGTACGAGAATCGTGCAGTGTGAATGAAGACGTGCGACCGTTTCTACTGTACGGTCGCACATCTTTTGTCTAAGGAGCATGCTAGAAAACCAGCCAAAAATGTTACGATTTTCGGCTGGTTGGAATGATGCTCGGGAGACAAATGCCGAACGGGCCGGTGTGCGCACTGCCCGTTCAGCATTGCAGTCATTGCAAGCCCGCCCCTCAGGGGGGCAGGCTTGCGATGATCGCAAGTACGACCTGCCTGTCCAAGATGGGCAGATCGTACATTTTTTTCATTACTTTACAACCATCGCAAGACTAAGGTCTTGCGATGGTTGTAAAGTGTATGGCCACTTTTAAATGGTGCTGCAGAGAGAGAGCTGCACACATGCTGCTGCATGGGAGCCATGGGGCTTCTGAATTGTGCTGTTGTGGGAGAGGCTGACTGTAAGGATCAACTATGGCAGATAAATATAAGTCAAAGCCACAAGAAGGGGATCTCCAAGGAGATACAGGTTCAAAAGGGAAGCTTGAGGCGTGACAGACTGCCTTTTGCCTGACTCTATCAAATAATCAGCATTGCAAAGGTCTTCATCTAGTTGGAGAGGTATCGCAGCCTAGCCTATATCAGCATCCACCTGGTCTGCAGGATCGTCTGATGACAAACTGCCTGCTTTCAGAGGAACATCACTGGAGCTCTTGTGTGTTCAGTGGTCTATTAGTGGTCTTTGAATGTTTTGCTGGCTGGTGTTTTCTAATCCAGTGCTACCTACAGTGGGGTTGAGAAGGATCAAAACAAACTCAACAGCTCCTCTGAGGGTAGCATTACATATACAATCAGTCATACACACAGTCAGTGTGTGTTGGAGACTTGAAGCAAATAGGAAGAAATCACAGTGTTTTGCAGGGAGGGATAGTTGGTGCTTTGCTGAAAAGTGCTATAGTCAGTTTATAGTCTATATTTTATAATTACTTTTTTACTTTCAGTAATGATCGGAGGTTAGTGTTTTCAGGATTGGGGTTTTCCCATGTCACCCTTGAAGTTGTATACAAAGTAGTATTGCAAGAAAAAATGTTTTGGGCTGGTACAATTTCACTATGTCAGTTTCCAGGTACACATTACATTTGTTTGACAATACCTTGCCTATTAGCCTTGAAAATGAGTAGAATTGTTTGTCAAGATTTGTCCCCTAGAGACTTCAGTGGGATTTGAATTTAAGTTTGCAATTTTCAGATTTTAGGATGGGTTCGCCTAGCGGCCCACAAACCAAACCCAGGCACAAATGCTTAGCCCTAATTACAAAGAGCACATACTTCTCATTTCTTACTTCTCCTCATCTACATAACATCTCCTTGTGCACTGGCAGAGAGCACAGGAAGTTATCAGCACACAAGATTTTTGGAGAAATCAACAACAAGCTTTTGCATTTGTTCAACAGATCTAATAAAACACGTTTGTTGGTTTATTTAACAGACCAAAAGGGAGCAAATAAGGAAAGTCCATGGTTGGGTCCACATATACTTTAAATTAGATTTTAGTGATTGGATTTACATATACTTTAAGTCAGCTTGGAATAAGTCGCAGGAGGTTTCAATCTAGTCCTGATTTTGAAGTGTAGCATCCCCCTGAACTCCACTACTATTTTAAAGTCCTTGTCTGGTTGCGGGATGCAAATGTAAGTTGGGCTCCAGTCACTTTAAGGAGTTTCATGGATTTTATTCTGCATAGCAGCTCACAAAGAGAGAGTGACAAGGGCTACTGAAACCCAAGGCACATACAAACTCCACTTTCCAGATATACAGTGCAAAGAGCCTTTTATAATAGAACCTCAGCTGGTTAGCAGACTTCTTTGTTCGCCTTAGGCCTGGTTCATACCTGTACGGTTTGTAGCGCATTCAACGCTCTTCGAACGCTCTACGAACGCTCTACAAAACGCTCAAACATGAAAATCCCATTGTTTTCTATGGGTATGGTTCACACCTTGCCGTATTTCAGCCCGTCTGAACGCGCTACAAAACAGCCTACGCCTGAAAAGGTATATGAGCCTCTTTGTGGCGTTTTTGTCCCGCGTTTCCATTGGGATACAGCCAAGTAGCCCTTGAAAACGCGTGTTTATTGCGTGTTTTTTTTTACCGCGAATCGCGGTAAAAACGCGCAACAAACGTGCATATTCGATACGCCTAGGTGTGAACAGAGCCTTACCAGGCCCCTGCAAGGATCCAGTTTCTGCCCAGCCTCAATCGCCGTGGTACTTCATATTGGGTCAAATTCCCCCTCACCGGTCAGGACAGCTTCATGCCCAACTCCATGCCTTCATTTCTGGATACATGTAGGCCTTTGGTAGCCAGCAGGCCCAGCTATACTATAATCAAGAACACACCCTCCCCCTGGCAGGAGACCAAGGGAAGAGACACTCACCAGGTTAGCCCCAAATACTTATATCCTCCCCCAGCATGCACCACTGGCAATAAACCTGGTAGGTTCAGGGAGACACAAATATTCATAACCATTCATAACAGCATATTTGTAACTGCTTGCTCAGCTCTATTGTTAGGGTCACACCCCAATAGCAGGCAGAAGCAAAAAATAACAATGGGCTTAGAGGAGACCAAATGAGTACAGAAATATCAAATTGAGTTAGGTTGTTTAGCCCAGCAGAACTAAATTTAGAGAGTCAACCTGCTTAGGGCAAGGTGGCTACAGAAGCATCACAGTGTAGGTCAGCAGCAGAAGGCAGTGCCTTTAGTACACCCACAAAAACGTTAGCACTGACTGAACTAGAAGATTTGGGCAGACAGCTTCTAGTAGGTGAGGGCAGAATCACGCACGGGTCCTTCCTGCATAGGCCTATAGCTAACTGTTTGTAATGATGCTGCCACTGCATAAATGTATTTGATCATTCACCATGTCAGCGGATATCTTTCTTGTATGGTATTTTCTCATTAGTTGCACATACTGTCAGAGCTAGAATTTTATCAGGCGCAGGCTCGGCTGTGTTAGTAAACATATCCCGACAGCTATGTAACTTAATGAAAAAGGCACAGTAAGATTCTCCAGGTACCTAATTTATCACAGCTCGTGTCTGGAATTTACCAGACAACTTGTAATCAAAGCTTCACATTCTTAATTCCTAGCAGAGTGAAAGGTTAGATTTTTCCTGTCCTAATATAAATTAAACCTACAGGACGCCAGAGTTTGCATGAAAAAATTATACCTATTGCCTAAATAGAAAGGACACATCTTTTCCTCCATTGCAAGCATACTTGGAGCTGAGAACTGAGTCCGTTAAACAATGTCAGATGGCATAAAATCAAGTCATTACTGGGTTTTGCAGCACTGTATATGGAATTCCAACTGTGGTGTGTCTGCCTTGATGTTCTTCCCAGCATTATACTGAACAATTAAGGCAGACCTTATACACTTTATGGCCAAAAAGATTGTGGACAGCTGACCATTACACCAATATGAGCTTGTTAGAGATCCTATTACAAAACCTTAGGCATTAATATGGAGTTGACGAACACACCACCCTTTGCACAAGATTTTGTACTACGTCTGTGGGCATGCATGCCCATTCAGCCAAACATGTATTTGTAGACCTCGTCTCCTCATCTCTGGATCCCCCTCATAACCCCTCCTTGTGCACAGGCAGAGAGTTTAGGAAGTTATCAGCTTGCAAGATTTTTGGTAAAATAAACAGCTGGGATCAGGTAATGATGTTGGATGTCCTGGCTTTGAAGGTTGAGATCAGGGCTTTGTGCAGGCTACTCAAGCTCCTCCACACCAAATTCTGCAAAGCTTAGACTTGGCTTTGTACATGGGGCACAGTCTGATGGAATAGAAAAGAGCCTTTCTCAAATTGTTGCCACAATGTTGGAAGTGCGCAGTTGTCTAAAATGTCTTTGTGCGCTGCAGCATTAACAGCACTCACTGGAAATGAGGAGTGTGCGCATTCTATTAGCCATACAGGTAGCTGTGATCATCAGGTGTCCACAAACTTGATCTGGCTATTGCTTCATCCCTGTAGGCCCAACCTGTCTCAGATTTGGCTATACTTTACATGACCATGTTTTTAAAAATAGTACCTTTTGGCAGCCTTGCTGAACCTCCATAAGGTAGGAGGGCCGTATACCAGAGTACTCTATAGACCAGAGATTACTATGATAAATTTATTTCACACTACTGAGCTTTTTATCTGCCTATTGGCTGTCAAAGATTTGAAAGTCAGGGGTTGCCAGGAAGAGTTTTGATTGCTCAGTATAAAATTAAATCCCCCTTTTAGCTTTATCTGTTCACACTTGTCCATTTTCCTGCAGTATATAATACAATTTAAGTAAAAATCCCATTCATTCATTCATTCCTAAGTGATTAGCTCATTAGTTGCTAGTAGCATGTCACTATATGTCCATCCGTGTAAAAAGGGCCCTTCATGGTACTTGAGGACAATCTGAGAAAATAATGGTGTAGTTTTTAAATTATTATGAATCAAGCACAACTTAACATTCTATTAATATAATGAAAAAAATCATTATTATATACCCAGGGGTAAGCAACCTCAGAACTCCAGACAGCCACAGACATGACCCCCAGAGGCAGAGGCATGATGTGTTTCGTGTCAGGGTTGCCTACCCTGGTGATATACATTATAGACACTCCTCACTTAGTGTCTGATTTCTGTTGCTACAACTAGTTCCTTAAGTGAATTGGTCACTAAGCAAGGAACAGAGGAAATCAGCTATAATATACAGTACAATACTTAGGTTTGCTTACTGTAAATACTAATGTACAGTAGTGAATACTGACCATTAAATTTTTTATGTCATTGAGGGTGATTCAACCTACCAATCGAGATCAAAGAGTGGTCAGATGTGCCTGTATGAACCAGCTGGCATAATATCCTAAATGTGAAACATCTGTCCATAAACAGTATCACGTATCTGACTGGAGACTCATCTGAGAAAGGGGCTGCCTGTACACCTCTCGTCCCACACCTCTGGAAGTGGTGACAGGGAATATAGGACAGAGTGGGGCACACGTTCCGGTACTGGTGGCTGGCTGGTTCTTGAGGAGACGCTTAAGTGCATTGGACCAGCTGGTGAATCGGCAGGACCGGGATGACACCGGGACCTATTGAAACCAGAGCAGGCAAAAGGGTGTGAGGCCAATGGAGCACTGGCTGGATGTAGTTGTTCAGGGTACTGATGGAGCGATCCACCAAGTCCAGACCAGGAGGGAAGTCAGGTTCAAGCCGAGGTCATACACAGGGTTCCAAATCTTGAGGTACCAAATCACAGATCAGGAGCAGGGTCAGGAAACGTAAGCCAGAGAGCAGAGATACCAAATCAGAAGGAGGAAGTGGAGTCAAATGGTCACAAGCTGGGTTCATACACAGGAAATCAGGATACTGGAAAAGAATACAGGGCACATAGGGACTAGCTGAAGACCACTCAGCAACTTGGTCATGGCTTTTTGTCTGTTTATATAGAATAGTGTACACACTAATGAGAGTACACCTGCATGCTAACGAGCGCGCCTCTGTACGCTCACATGCATGCGCTATTGTGCATAAACGTTCCCATACGAGCGCATCTACGTGCTAGAGCGTGTTTTACAGGAACTTTCAGCAATGGATTGCATGCTTGTGTGCGTGCATGTTTTTGGGCAGGAGTCAATCTGCAGGTAAGTCTCTTACAAACAAGCATGCTTGGATTGTCCCTACGTACATGTTTATAGTTGCAAAAGCAGCACTGGTTTGCTTTAACAATAGAGATCTGTCACAGTATCTACAGAACATTAATTATTCCAAGATTGGTTGGCTGGGGATGTCTACTAGTGCCTACAGACATAGGAACCAGTTGGCCTGGTGACTTTAGGACAGTTATATACAACCTGAAAAAAACAAATGATACAACAGCTGTGAGCACCTCTTTGAGACTGTTAGAGGCTGACAATGGGATGTATTCATGATCACATGCAGTGTTAGAGTATGAATAAAAGATCTGTTTTTTGGGGGGGTTTTCTATAGAGAAAATCTTGTTCCTCAGCCCAGGTCAGAGAGATCGTAATAAGTTCATGCAACGTGATGTTTCCCATTTCGGAGATTTCTCTGTATATGGCCACCCTAAAGCCGTCCATCTATCCCACCAAAATAGATTATCGTTTGCACCTTCAAATGAAGGTTTGAAAATGTAATGGCTTTCGTCCGTAGGATATAATCTCATAATGAGCCAGGAGCCATGAGCAAGTGACCACCATTTCACGAGAGACATTCCTGAGGGAGTGTAAGCACAGCTGACCACTTCATCTCAAATGACACCCCTGTCTAGCACTCTCACTGGAGGCCAAGAGTTAATTGATGAAAAGGTCATATTCTTTGTGATCCTGAAAAAAAATAATCAGGTTGTAGAGCTTCAAATGAGAATTTCATTCTCACATGGAAGAGATGGAACGCAGGTGCATGTAATAGTACAAGATGGCCTGGGGGCTTTGAAGGCGATTGCATAAATGAGGTACAAGTAATCAGGCTGATTCCACACCTGTATCAGCTGAGCGTTCACCTTCAGTTGAGAATGATATTGCATACATTATTACTTACAAGCTTTTCCATTTACCACTTATTATTCTGGGTGTATGTGTGCACCTCCCAATCAAAGAAAGGAGGTCTAAATAAAGATACTCCTACTTCTCATCTCAATCACATAAAAGGAGGGGGGTGTAGTCCAGCATGTTAGAACTGATACCCTGACAACACAGCTTGGGATTTTCTTGGCAGCTTCCTTATCCCTAGCCTAAAGGTGGCCATACACTTTACAACCCTCGCAAGACTTTTGTCTTGCGAGGGTTGTAAAGTACTTAAAAAAACGTACGATCTGCCCATCTTGGACAGGCAGATCGTACCTGCGATCATCGCAAGGGGCGGGCTTCTGATGACTGCAATGCTGAACGGGCAGTGTGCGCACACCGGCCCGTTTGGCAGTGATCTCTCCATCATGTTAAAAACCAGCCGAAAATCGTACGATTCTCGGCTGGTTTTCCAACATGCTCGATATACATAAGTCGTGCGACCGTACATTAGAAACTGTCGCATGCCTTCCATACAGTGCACGATTCTCATACGATCACGGGATTTCCCGCGATTCTCGTACGAGAATCGTGCAGTGTATGGGCACCTTTACAGATCCAATTTAAGAATCATGTTGACAACTCCCGAAAAAGGATTTTTGCTTAAGCTGTCCAAAGGCAATATAAAATGGTTTCCCACATATTTTATGTATTTATTATGGGGGTTTTTTCAGGTATATTGAATTTTTTTCAGGTGCAACCAGCAAAGGGAGCTCTCAGTTCCTTTTCATATGCTTTCAGGGTTATGCTTTCTAGGTTCTTCTTATTTGCATTATTGAACTCAACTTTAACGATTGCATAAATGAGGTACAAGTAATCAGGCTGATTCCACACCTGTATCAGCTGAGCGTTCACCTTCAGTTGAGAATGATATTGCATACATTATTACTTACAAGCTTTTCCATTTACCACTTATTATTCTGGGTGTATGTGTGCACCTCCCAATCAAAGAAAGGAGGTCTAAATAAAGATACTCCTACTTCTCATCTCAATCACATAAAAGGAGGGGGGTGTAGTCCAGCATGTTAGAACTGATACCCTGACAACACAGCTTGGGATTTTCTTGGCAGCTTCCTTATCCCTAGCCTAAAGGTGGCCATACACTTTACAACCCTCGCAAGACTTTTGTCTTGCGAGGGTTGTAAAGTACTTAAAAAAACGTACGATCTGCCCATCTTGGACAGGCAGATCGTACCTGCGATCATCGCAAGGGGCGGGCTTCTGATGACTGCAATGCTGAACGGGCAGTGTGCGCACACCGGCCCGTTTGGCAGTGATCTCTCCATCATGTTAAAAACCAGCCGAAAATCGTACGATTCTCGGCTGGTTTTCCAACATGCTCGATATACATAAGTCGTGCGACCGTACATTAGAAACTGTCGCATGCCTTCCATACAGTGCACGATTCTCATACGATCACGGGATTTCCCGCGATTCTCGTACGAGAATCGTGCAGTGTATGGGCACCTTTACAGATCCAATTTAAGAATCATGTTGACAACTCCCGAAAAAGGATTTTTGCTTAAGCTGTCCAAAGGCAATATAAAATGGTTTCCCACATATTTTATGTATTTATTATGGGGGTTTTTTCAGGTATATTGAATTTTTTTCAGGTGCAACCAGCAAAGGGAGCTCTCAGTTCCTTTTCATATGCTTTCAGGGTTATGCTTTCTAGGTTCTTCTTATTTGCATTATTGAACTCAACTTTATTAATAAACCAAAAATATTTAACCAAATTTGGAAACCATGATTTTTACTATATTGACTTTCCTGCAAAATTACCAACATTTCTATGAAGTTGATAGTTTCTAGAGACATGCGATTCATTTCGTTCCGAATTTAAATTCGGATGAATTTTTGGAAATTCAGACATTCGGATGCATCCAAATTTCCGAATAAAAAAATTACGAATCAGAAAATATCTGAATTTTTCATAACGAAAATTTTGGATGCATCCAAATTTCTTTCCGAATGTCATTTTAGATTAAGGGTCTGGTAGGAATTTTAAAACAGCAGAAAGGCATCATGGGACACTCACAAACCAGCATGTAAAACAACTTGTCTCACCACTAAGGATAATGACAGAGGTTTGGATACACGTCTTCTGCAGAGGATGTGAAAGCCGCACTGCCGCGCCAAGGCACCTCTTATAGTGCGGTCCTAACTCTAAACTATGAGAGTCTCCATCAGTCTCTGGTAGGAATTTTAGACCCCCAACTCCAAAAAAACAAAAAAAAAAGAATGGGGTCTCCCTAAAATTGCTACCAGACCCTTAATCCAAGCAGCAGCCTGGCAGAGCAGGACGAGTGTGTGCCCCCCCCCCCCCCCCAACCCCCCCCCCCCTCAAAACACCTGCACCATATCAGGTCAATTGCCCTCAACATGGGGAGAGTGCTTTGCCGGGGGGAACTCCTGGAAAAGCACCTTGTCTCTATGTTGATGAGGATAAGGGCCTCTTCCCCACAACCCTGGCCGGTTGGTTGTGAGGGTCGGTCGGCACAGGGCTTATCTAAATCTGGGTGCCCACTTTCATAAAGGGGCACCCAGTTCCACCCCCCTTGTGAATGAATAAGGGGTAGTTGTTATCCCTACTTATTCACCAAATAGTAAATACAATAGTAAATAGACACACAACACCATGAAAAAGTCCTTTTATTAGAAAAAAAAAAACCAAGACAGTTTATGACAATTCCTTTCTTTAAAAGAAAAAAAACATAAAAATGTCCATCGCTGCAATCCATCGTCAATCACATAATCCAGCTATGTAGATCAGCGTCAATCACAATGAATTAAGGCCGCCATCTCGCCGAAAGAAACAAAAAAACCAACGTCTGCCAAAGGTATAGGCACCCTTTTGTTCAATCCTTTTGAACTCTCGCCACAAAATGACAACTTTGGACCCGAATGTCAATAAAGGAACGGAGCGAGTGGTGACGTCATGGGCACTTGCTCCCCCCATTTGTTGACATTTGGGACCAGAGACCTGTCATAATAGTACCACTGTTCCCGAAAGGCATTCAGGAGCTCCCAAATGCTATTCAAACTCCCGAATTCAGGCATTTGGGTCTGGAAGCCAAATTGTTGTTATTATTAAGAGCTGAATACTCTTAGAGCAGAGGTAGGCAACCTTGGCTCTCCAGCTGTGCTGAAACTACAAATACCATCATGCTTCTGCCTCTGGGAGTCATGCCTGTGACTTGCAATGCCTTATGGGATTTGTAGTTTCAGCACAGCTGGAGAGCCAAGGTTGTCTACCCCTGTCTTAGAGTATCCTTTCTTGGTTAACACCCACACTTCTCCAACACTATTTCCTTCTCTATCATCCAGCCCGCTCATGTGCCCCTTCATCTGGGGTGGGGGGGCTGCTACTCTCAAGGCATTTTTATCATGTGCACCAGGCAGCAGAGTGTGAAGGTTGCTGGGCAATGACAGAGACAGTATGACTATGCATCATGATCTATGCTCTACTACAGATGGGGATAGTAAACACTGGAACAAGGATCGTATACAAGCTAAGTGTTTTTTATTTGCCTTTTTTGGAGGGAAAAAAACGTTTTTCTATAAGTCTCAGTTATAAAACTGATGTAAAAATTGGTTATGTCTTTAACAAAAATATGAAGCTGTAATTAATTTTCCTAGGAAAACATGTACTGTCACTATGTGAGAAACATCTGTGGCATGTGTTTGCAAATATAAAATAACTTACTACTACAATTCAGAGATCCAGTTCCATATCACCATTGTATGATTTCCATACCCCCAAAGCAAATGGCACTTTTGGCTCGGCCCGGACCTACTAGTAATGATGATCTGGACAGTCTAGGAAAAGAATTATGGGGATATACTGCACAGTCCATTGGTCCTAAAATTGTGAAAGGTTAAGAGCCCATGCTTTAAAGGCAAGAACAGAGTTTCCCGGAAGGGGACAGGGGGTCTCCTGGTGGCTCCAGATTATGAGGCCAAAACATTCTGCAAAAGGTTGGTTGGGGGAGGGGGGGGGTGTCCTGTCTTTTGCATCATAGATATAATTATCTTTACATACATTTAAGGACCTTCCTTCTCTCTTCTCCTTGTGGGTCCTATAGTCCCAGTCTGCTCTTGTTTAAAGGATCCCAGTAGGGCAGCAGCAGAAAAGGGAACAGAAATAGTTTTATTTACAAACTTGCTTGATCTGCTCATCAGCTCCGTGGCATAAAAGAGGGTTTATCTGATGTTGTTTAGTAAATTAAAAATGTTCAGAAAGAATTCTTATAACTTTTCTTTTGAGATTATTACTTTATACATTGGGAAGATTGCTTAACACCACAATCTTTTAAAAAGTAATTGCTATTTTTTAAAGGATGTGCTGTTATTTTTATTATATATACTGTAGCTGTCTCTTACCGCTTTTGCACAACCTTCTACATATAAAATGAAATTATCTCTGATATCGGGTATGGCTGGACGCAGGGAATGCACACATTCAAGTGATAAGTGATTGCCAAGTTGAGTGATACAGAATAGCTATTGTGTTAAAATTCAGCTGCAGGATGTTTCAATCAGCCTAATTAGTCTTGTTTCCTTAATTTAAATATGTTGTTTAAAAATCTGTTTGGAAGATTTAGTGAAATACATAAAATGTGTGGCTTAAAATAAAATTAGTGCTTAAATGGGGATAGTATTATGAGCTTTGTTACTGTGCCACGTGGCAGAGCTAATTACGCTGGGCCACAAATACAGTCATTAGAATGTTTTATCTTTTGTTTTTCAGAAAAAAAGATTATCTAGTCTTTTTAGAAGTGGTGTCTAAGCATTCCTAACTATGTTGTACGTTGTGCAATCTTTGTTCTGTTCTTGATGCGATGCTGTCACCATGGTGCCTATGCCCTTGTCAAGCCATATGCATTGCTGCTTACAATACCTTTAACTTAAAGGGTTTCTAAACCCTCAAATTTTTTTGCATATATCTACTGCTAGCAAGCAGTAGATATATGCAAAAAGTAAAAAAAAAAAAAAAGCTTTAAAAGAGGTTAATACTTACCTGTGTCTTCCCGCATGCTCCTGTCTGAAAATTCTCGGGCGGCCACAAAGCATCTTGGGGCGGGGGCATGCGCCGTTCGGATTTTCGGCCGAGAGACGAGGAGAGACACAAGGTAAGTATATGGACGTGTGCACCCGCATGCAGACACCATGGGACAGGAAGCGCCAGCAAGGACAGAGGAGTCAGCGCTGGATCGGAGACTCGCAGCAGCGCTGGAGAGCAGGCTGAAAACTACAGGAAAGAAGAAGATCGGATTAAGAGGCATCATTTAAGGTAAGTGCTTTAATTAATCCACACATAATGCTGCAAATCCATAATAAATTCATATTTAAATCAACTGTCACCAAGTAATGCCTTTATCTGGATCCAAGACAATTTTTTTTTTATTCTAAAAAAAATTATTGGCAGATTAGGCAGATTTCCCCTCACCTCTTGTTCTGGGGACAACTTTTAGCCCCCATTCACACGAGTTAAGGTGCCCATACACTGTACGATTCTCGTACGAGAATCGCAGGAAATCCCACGATCATACGTTAATCGTACAGTGTATGGAAGGCGTGCGACCGTTTCTACTGTACGGTCGCACGTCTTCCGTCGAACAAGCAGGCTTGAAAATCCGCACGCGCACACTGCCCGTTTGCAGTGATCGGAAGCCCGCCCCTCACTGCGGTCATCAGAAGCCCGCCCCTCAGCGGGGCGGGCTTTCGATGATCGCAAGTACGATCTGCCCGTCCAAGATGGGCAGATCGTACGAGTTTTCAATAAGCCAAAAGTCTTGCAATGGTTGTAAGGTGTATGGGCACCTTTACAGAGTGAATCGTATCGGGCCGTTCCCGGGAAGCACAGGTTACACACAGCAGCCTGTTCTTCTCTATGGGAGTATGCTGCCGTACTCCGCCCTACGCTCACACGTCCGTGCGGGTGTCTGTACTTGTACGCAGACAGGAACGGCTGTGCGCGCAGCACAGATCTGTACGGGCCGGCTGTTACTCGTGTGAATTGGGGCTAAAAGTTTGTATTTCCCCTCATCATCTTTCTTGGTTACAATGGCCACAGTAAAAAATTGAGATGGTGACTCTCCGCAATGGGAACACAGACAGCAATAAACATTTAACTAACCCTTCTTTACCTATTAAAAAAATAAATAAATAATAATAAAAACAAAAACAAAAAAAAAACAAATATATACTGTGTGATACTCGGACTGCTCATTCCTCATGAGCACTCACACTGCTCTCTCAGCAATGTGTCCACCAGGTCCCTTGGGTCACCGACTAAAGATTGGTGCAATACTCCGTGTGTAACTGGCTCTCTAAAGGTGCCCATACACCTTACAATTATCTGCAGATTTTCTCTGGTCAGATGGAAAAAGTGCAACAGATTGGCCCAGGTGGAGATTACTCCATCCACACAGTTAAAAGAGAAGTATGAGGTGAGTGCTTTTCTGTTGCAATATTTTTATTAGAGTTTTACAGGGGTACAGTAAAATACAATACAATACAGATATTCTGACTCTGCTATGGGGACCATCTCATGGGGGTGAGTAGTAAACATACAGAAGTCATCATATAGGATGGTTGTCAGGTGTGACTCACATTCCCACTCCTCATAGCTTCCCAACCTCTGGGTACCTGGTCGGTTAAGGCTAACTGGATGTCAGTGCCTAAGGGATGACGTAGCCAGAGGTGTTATGGAGAGTCAGGATAAGGCAATCAAATTGTTGTTGGTGTAGGGAAATCAAAGGCAGAAGTTGGGACGCCTGGTAGTACAGTTTTATATTGGGTAAACCTACCCCTCCATCTCTCTTGTGTTTATATAGGGTGGAGCATGCCACCCTGGCCCTAAGAGGGTGCCATGTGAAGTGGAGGATGCTCCGCTGCATTGAACGTAAGGCGAAGGGGGGGATGGCGACCGGAAGCGTTCTGAAAAGGTAAAGGAGTTTCAGCAGTATGGTCATCTTAACTGCCGACACTTTACCCAGCCAGGAAAGTTTATGAGGGAGCCAGGATGTCAGCATTTTCTTTAGGTCTCTAAATAGTGGGACATAGTTTGCATGTGTTGTATGTGGAAGTAATTCTTACCCCCAGGTAGTTGATATGGGACTTAGCCCATTCGAATGTAAAATTGGTACAAATTTTTCAGTGAAAGTAGCATGATAGCACTGAGGATAGTTTTTATGAAGGTAGCGTGGGCAGGATGTCGTGGAGAATCTGGTCTCCTGCAGGCAGATGACATCTGCATGGCAGGAGGAGTAGTATGAGAAAGCCTTATGCCGTTTGGAAGGTGAATTGAGCCCCTGAACGTTGTGTGAAATCAATACAAACTTACTAGCCATTAAAGGAGGAGAAGTGGGATGATGCTTGAGACTTCAGCCGCACACCACAGTAGGAGGTGAGTGCTTTTCACTCACCTCATAGTTCTAGCCGACCTGATTACCCCAAGGAGAACTATGGGGAAAAGCCTTAACGCCATAGTTCTCATTTAAGTGTAGATGGAGGAATCTGTTGCACCTTTTCCATCTGACCACAGAAAATCTGCAGATAATTGTAAGGTGTATGGCCAGCTTAAGCCTCCTTGGTTGTTTTCCCTGTTCCTCTAGCACACACAGCCACCTGGCTCCCCTCTGACTTCTGGGTGGAATCCTCCTGACTCCTGAATACCTCTGTTACTCTTCCCAGCTGAAGCCCCGAACATTAGCCAGCACTATGGATGTTCAGATACCAAGTACTGTACTCCGAACAAGTACAAGTACAGATACTTTTCCAACTCCAGGACTATACTAGAGAAAAATTCAAAAGTTAGGAGGCAGCTGTCATTTTTAAGGAGCATATGGGGCTCCTGGGATTTGTGCATTCTTGTTTTAATGTATGATTTTCTAAATAAATATATATATATTAGGGATGCACTGATACCATTTTTCCAAGTACAAGTACTGATACTTGTCCAAGTACTCACAGATACAAGTACTGATACATTTTTGTTTATTGTCATGTGACAGTTTTTCTAAAACAATACAGACTAATGGTGGAGCGCCAGAGTCAGGTCCCAGCTGCAACCCCGGTAGTTCTCATGAAAATGCCAAGTATCGGCACTGGTATCTGAACATCCCTAGCCAGCACCCTTTCCATAAGGGCTGTGCACAGGTGTGCAATCTTAGGTGCTGGTCACTACTAAACCACGGACCCAGGAATGGATATTTCATCCATCCCAATTCTCTTAGAAATCTCCCAGTTAAAGGATCCCATGTCAAATCCTAAAAACTTAGAGAGAACTGCAAAGCCAGTTCTTTCCCAGCAAAAGATTTTGTTTCCTTGAACTGCTCAGC
Source organism: Nanorana parkeri (assembly GCF_000935625.1). NCBI lineage: Eukaryota > Metazoa > Chordata > Amphibia > Anura > Dicroglossidae > Nanorana > Nanorana parkeri. The sequence goes on from NW_017306891.1 coordinate 570,809, forward strand.
CCCTCTGGCTGAGAGTCCTGGGTGACTACAACACCCAGTTCTACCGTGGTATTGCTACACAATACCAATATATATATTACATGAACTAAAGGAAAAAAATAGGGAGGAAGTGAGAGGAAATACTTACAAAGGGAAGGGGATTCCCCTTAGACACATGTCCCCATTGGATGGTAAATTGATCCTATATTTTTGTTCTGATGACGACTCAAATTTTCAGATTCTCCCCTCTTATTCCATCCTAGTGACAATGGTCATCAGGACAAATAGAGAGTTCATCTCCCCAATGGGGACACAGACAGTTATCCAAACCTGACACGGGTTCTAACAGTTTCCTGCTCTATCCAAAATGGAAGAGTATTGCTATACATACACTTTAAGTGTATCATGATTGATTGATTCATAAAAGAAAATGTGATAAACTTAATCAATAGTAGATAAATTACATGATGTAAAAATGAAGTATGCATCATGCCTAGCATGGTTGCAACAATTACTGCAAATGCCATCCGGGGCACTCAGAAGACGACCTGGGGCTAATAACATTCCCCTAAAGTGCGGTCAGCCAGCAGGCATCGTAGGCTAACCATACACAGCCTGAATTTTGGGCAATTCCTTCTTACCTCTATGGGCTAGATTTAGAATAAAAGCAGAAATGTATATAATCTAAAGGATATCTGATCCGTATGTGAGATGAACATTACAATAGATAATGTCCTTTATTTAATAGAAATGATGACTACCAGCTCTGTCACCCACTGCACATTCCTTGGGTCAGTGTGGTTTGGAAAGCAGCCCTTCCATCTACTTTTAATTTCTCACAGTGACGTACCATGGTGCATGTTTCAAAAGCAGCCTCAGGTGAAGTAAATGGAAATTTTAACCGGCAGCGATGCACCTGGTGTTTTTACATGACTCCCTAAATACAGTTCAGAGCATTATGTTTGAATCTTCTACTACACACCCTCCTGTCAGTGTTCATTTCTAGGTGTGGCACAGCCCAGATCACTATCACATACAACACTGATCCATTTACATTCCTTGTCAGCATGAAATGAATACAGTTGAAGAATCAAAGTAACTGTACAATGGACCTGTAGTTATGCGAGCTGTTTATGTAAAGTCTTTATTTTTTCACACTGTGACCCCTTGTTGTACATAGAGGTAAGTGTGAGGCAAACATCTGCCTTGTCCACATTTTTGACAGATTTCAGTGAATTCTTGTAAACGCTTTACAAAGGCCAAACATCAATCAAAAATCCATAGATACCTATAGTTGGTTACTTGAAGATGATGATCCTTATGACACCCCTGAAGATTAACCCTTCACAACTTTTAAAACATCATTCTTTAAGGAAGTTATAGTTTACAGCACCTACAGACATAAGGGTAAACTACCCAACCATGGCAAACATCTCTCTGACCAAGTCTTCTCTAGCCTACCTAAACGGGGCAGACATCCCTCTCAATATTCCTTCTCCAGACTATACACCCATGGCAAACATCCTGCTAACCAAGTCTTTTCTGGACTACTCAACCTTGGCAGATATCCCACTTACCTAACCTTCTCTGGGCTCCCCAGCGTCTAATTACTACCCAACCATGCCAAAGATCCCTCTGATGTAGACATCTCTCTGACTGAACCTTCTCTGGACTAGCCAACCTTGACAGGCATCCCTTTGACCAAGACTTCTCTAGACTAATCAACCTTTCAGATATCTCTCTGATCAAACTTTTTCTGGAATACGCAACCATGGTGGACATCGCTCTGACCAAGCCTTTTCTGGACTACACAACCATGGCAGATATCCCACTAACCTAACTTTCTCTGGACTATCCAGCCTCTAATTACTATTCAACCAAAGCAAACATGCCTCTGACCAAGCCTGCGCCAAACCGCCCAAACATGCAGACATCTCTTTGACTGAATCTTCTCTGGGCTACCTAACCATGGAAGTCATGCCCTTGGCAGAACATTTTCTAAACTACCTAACCATGGCGGACATCCCCCTGACCAAGCCTTCTTCAAACTACCGAGCAATGCAGACATCCCTCTGACCAAGCCTTCTCCAAACTACCAAGCCATGCAGATATCCCTCTGACCAAGCCTTCTCCAAACTACTGAGCCATGCAGACATCCCTCTGACCAAGCCTTCTCCAAACTACCGAGCCATGCAGACATCCCTCGGATCAAGCCTTCTCCAAAATAACAAGCCATGCAGACATCCCTCTGACCAAGCATTCTCCAAACTGCCGAGCCATGCAGACATCCCTCTGACCAAGCCTTCTCCAAACTACTGAGCCATGCAGACATCCCTCTGACCAAGCCTTCTCCAAACTACCAAGCCATGCAGACATCCCTCTGACCAAGCCTTCTCCAAACTACCAAGTCATGCAGACATCCCTCTGACGAAGCCTTCTCCACACTACCGAGCTATGCACAGATCGTTCTGACCAAGCCTTCTCCAAAATACCGAGCCATGCAGACATCCCTCTGACCATGCCTTCTCCAAACTACCGAGCTATGCACACATCGCTCTGACCAAGCCTTCTCCAAACTACTGAGCCATGCAGACATCCCTCTGATCAAGCCTTCTCCAAACTACCAAGCCATGCAGACATCCCTCTGACCAGGCCTTCTCCAAACTACCAAGCTATGCACAGATCGTTCTGACCAAGCCTTCTCCAAAATACCGAGCCATGCAGACATCCCTCTGACCATGCCTTCTTCAGACAATACAACCATGGAATACATCCTTCTGACCAAGCCTTCTGTGGAGTAATGATGATAAGCCTGGTTAAACATTTTCTGACCAGTCGCTTTTGTTTCCTCACTCAAAGAAGCAGGTGCCTGGAAACCATAACTCTTCTCTTCTTAGGAACAAGCCTGCACATTTATAGGATGCAAAAGTGTGAACCGGGACCTTGATTCTTTGTCATTCATCAGCCAGAACCTGTTTGGTTAAGTGCTGACTTGTTAAAGGCCATCTCCAGCTAACACTTTGTATTTAATTGTGGATAGAGTGGAAAGGGCTAGAGATTTTCTCTTGTTTTTATTGCTGTCCATATTCTTACTGTGGGGTTTTCTTGACAGGAAGTGATTGGAAATCTCTTTAATGGGGACGCAGACAAAAACACAGTTTCACTAGAGTGTGGAAGTATTAGACGTCTGACTTTTTTTTTTGTGTGACAACCAAGACCCCTATTTCTTGTTCAGACTTCATAGGTATACCAAGTGAACTAAACATCTAACATACAGAACTAAAGCCCTAACAGAAATTTGAACTCCAACATTGAAAATAAGCACAGAGACCCAGAGGGGACATCATTGGGTCTAACATAAAACAGAAAGTTAGGTTAGTGGGATAATATGTGGGACATAGGAAAATAAAATAATTTTTATTTTCCTATGTCATTAGCATATTAATGAAGGTGGGAGGGATGAACCAGGGAAGGCAACATATATGAAGATTAAACTTAATCCATCCTTTTACACAACCCAACTTGAATGAAAATGATGCGTGGAAGGGGAAGAAGGGTAATGTGTGAAATGCTGTGAGAGTGGCACCTGTGTAGAGGAGCACAGATGGCTGACGTCATAAGAGGAATGCCGAGAGCTGGATTTACAAGCTGCCTGTGCAGATCTTGATGCCATCACGTAGTGGAGTTTAAAAGAGCTGTGCACAATGCCCAATACCCCCTGGGAACAGATCTCGCAAATATAACATGTGCAACAGTCTGTCAGGAATAAGAAATGTCACACATCTGAATTAGGCTGATCACAAAGTTGTAGGGCTGTGCTTTTGATGCCTTTGTAAAGCCAGCACATTTTTACTTGCCATATACTATCCTCCTGTGATGGAAGTTTTATACTAGCTGTTATACAGCATTAAGGGCTCAGTCACACTAGATGCAGTGTGTTCTGGCCCGATTTTGGCCAGAACGCACTGCCTTGCATTGTGGCCGGCTCACTTTTCAAAATCGGGCTGTACCGCACTGCATCTAGTGTGACTGAGCCCTAAAGTGACTCGAAACTCAGGAGCTCAATCTTAGAAATACATTCAAGTACCCTAACTATAAACAAAAATGTATCTTATTTATTTGTGTATCACTCGGCTGTAGATCCTTAAATCATCTCTGAATTGGTGCTGACACAGTCCTTCCTTCTGGAGGGTGGCTACTTTTGTTCCCCATGGTCCCTGTGTGTGTTGTAAAGTAGTCAGCACTCCAAGCTCGCTCCTCTGATGGAGGAGCAAGCTTGGAGTGCACAGCTGCTCCAGTTTTTGTCTGCTCCAGTTTTGATACATTCCCCTCATTGCTGTTAATGCTTAGGTGACTTGAATGCATTTTTAGGATTTAAAAGAGAACTATGGGGTAAACTTTTTAGCCCATAGTTCTCTTTAGGGTCACGGGAGGACATATACTCCTCCTTTGGCCCAAAGCTCAGTATATAGTGAGCTACAGCTTGCTATATCCTGAGAGCTCTTCAACTGAGACAGATCCTGACAATACTGTTGAGAGCCACACAGCTGGCTGATTGACAGTGGGCTCTGCCTATCTAGAGCCAGCTGTGCCCACCCCCTACCCCGTCCATTTATCCAGTCAGCGCTGGAGGATCGGAGAGGGGGAATCCCTCTGGGGGGTGGTGACTGACAGTCACCGCTCTCTGCAGGGAGATGATCGGGAAGTGAGCGAGCAACAGTATGTGTTCGCTCACTTCCCGATCAATAGAGCCGGCCTGTGAAGAGCTTACTGGTCACAAACCAGGATCCAGCACAACCCAACCACTATGGTAAACCAAATATATTATGGCAAACAGGAATTTGTGTGATTTTCAGAGAGATATGACTGTAGCGTGACAGTTCCCAAAGATACAAAAAATTCAGTTTGGTTTGAGAAGCTGGCAACAGGCAAACCTGGAACCTCTCCCAATAGGCACTTCACATCCTGTAGAAGTGTAAGGAACAAGATAGATAATATATACTATATTTTTTTTTAAAGTTGACTGTTTTGCAACTCTGCCTTTAGGTGGTAAATGGAAGAGCCAAAAAGTCTAGTTAGTGTGATGAGAGAAATCCTGGTCTAATGGCATTTTGTTTTACTTCCTAGAAGTGAGCAGTGTTTAGTAAATGTTTCTTTTGTATCCTCAGAATGCATTTAGGCCAATGCTTTTTCTATTTTGTTTTGGATAGAGAAGTGAGTGCTTAAAATCCCTTTTAGTTGTTTGTTTTTTTTACAACCTGTGTCCCATTGGAGGGATTTCCCTTTACATTCGGCCTCTGCAGAGAGACCACTGCTTCCCCGCAGAGAGAAGGGTTCTTCTCTGTAGCATGCTGGCAGGGGACAGGCTCTGACTGCTTTCTGAAAAATAAAATAACTTTGTAAGACTTTGAACACTTTGTTTTAATGCACCTGAAATGTATTTAGCTGCTTTAAAAGTTATTTCTTCACAGTGATCAACAACCTGACACCAACTGAGCTATTACACATGCATTGTGATATGCCTTTATTATTATTTGTTTCAACTGTCTGTGGTGCTTTGTTCCCACCTCTCTCCATAGTTCAGTTTTCCTCTGTGTAATGTAGATAGTGCCACCCTTCTTCATTATGTTGCAGTCTCCATCTCAGCCACATGTCGCTCGCCTTAAGATTTTTTGACCTATTGTATGTTCAGTGCCAGATTTACTCTCTCTGCTGCGCCAGGTTCCTCAATGCGCCTCCCTAAACACCAACCCACCCCATGGAGAATGGCAGTCGTGCAGGCTGCATACACGTGATCTTGGCGACATCGCCGAGATCACTTGTACAAAGCAAGCGGTGGCTTCCCCACTGTACATTTAGCTCTGCTTGCCCAAAGCAGGGCTAAATGTACAAAACAACTACCTGCCCGGCGCCCGGAACTGCATGTCCCGGGCATCGGGAGATAGGAATTTCACACCCCTGCTGCCCCTCTACTCCCTGCTGCCCAGATGCCGGGCCTTGGTTGGCCTTGTGGGAAATCCGGCCCTGCCTATGTTCACTTTTGTAAAGATCTGTACAGTTTGGATCAAACTTCTCAATGATCTTCAAGGTGTCATCTGGATTGAGTCACTGTATGCCAACACTACTGAGATTGGAAGTTATTTCCATTTCACACTTTCAATGCTTTAGACTAGCGAGGCAGAACACCAATCAAAGAGCCTGCTCAAGACGGTGATGGACCATTTTAAAATTGAGTTGGGCTTAAATTTTTTTAAAAACCAATAAAAGTGGAATTCTGATCGGTTGTAAGACCATTCTTTGTACTATATAAAAAATACAATCTATCTGATTTATATGACAACAGAGCCAAGTTAATTGCCAATGTACATTAACCCATTGTAGCCAATTTTAGTATGCTATAGTAAGATCAGTAAATGATGGACTCTGGTGAGTTGCTTGGGGTATGCACTGTGTGCTTTAATTGTTGCCTTATTGGACATCCCTGTGTGTATCTCTTTTTTGAAAAGCATAGAACTAGTAGTAAGGTGCATTATGTCATGTTTTAATAATGAAGAATACAGGACAGGAGTACTCAGCGTGTTACATATCTCATTAGGTTGGCAGCACAGAAGTTGAACTGTTAATAAAAATACTTTGGAGTTCAGGGATGTGACACACAGGTTGGCAATAGTGAAGGCAATTAGGAAAGTTTTTTTAACAGGTAAAGTTTTTATTGAATTTTCATACATAAAACAATCACAATAAGACAATAACAATTACAGATCAACATTCTAAACTCTGCATCTCAGCAGTCAGTACAAGACAATACAATAATAACTCAAAAACTAAAGATACAGATACAAGTAGACAAATACATCAAAATAAAACGACTTGTGGATCGGTACACTCTGTTTCTGGGACACTACCAAAACAAAACCCAGGGTCAGCCAGACCACTGAGGGCAGGCCCCCATAGGGTCCAGGAGAGGAGTAAGATGAGGGGGGAGAGGAGTAGAGGTAAGGAGCATTCCATCGCGAACCATCCCTCTCCCCCCCCCTCAATAGAAATCTAAACAGCAGCTAGAATTCTCAGGTCTTGGGCAGATGTTCGACCCATTTGCAGGCCTCCTCCGGATCAGTAAAGAAGCGAGCAGCCTCCCCATCCTGCACCCGCAAGCGCGCCGGGAAGAGCATGCTGTATCTGATCCCCTTGGCTCTTAGGGCAGCCTTAGCGGAGTCAAAGGATTTACGTTGCCGCTGGGTCTCCACTGAGTAATCTGGGAAAATAAGCAGCTTGCTATTTTCGTATTTGAGCTCTCCCAGCACTCTAGCCTCTCGCAGGATAGCATCACGGTCCCGAAAGTTCAGGAGCTTGAAAATGAAAGTGCGCGGGGGGGCACCCGGGGGGCCACGGATAGAAGGCATGCGATGGGCCCGCTCAACTGCGAAGAAGGTTGTAAGCTGGGCCTTAGGGAGCAGAGATCGAATCAGAGACTCAGCAAAGGTAAGTGGGTCCTGTCCCTCCATACCCTCCGGCAGACCCAACACCCGGAGATTACTGCGCCGGTTGCGGTTCTCCGCGTCCACCGCCCGGGACTCCAGTGCCTTAACTTTAGTCTGCAGGATGCGTAGAGTCGCCGTGTGGGCCCCGACAACATCCTCCACCTCGCCCACTCTACCTTCCACCGCCGCCACCCGGTCCCGAAAGCCGTCCAAGTCTCTCCGGAGCAGACCGACATCCGACTGCAGGTGGTCAATCTTGGCCGTCAGCGCACTCTGGCACCCCGAGATCACCGCCATCACCGCTGTGAATTGGGCAGGCCCCGACAAGGCCTCCTCCGGAGCTTCCGGCTGGGCCGCCATTCTGGCGCGCGGCTGTTTCAGTCCGCGGGCCGACTGAGGGGTAGTAGGGCGGCTAGTAGATGACCTCCGGCACCCCCGAGACATACCCCCGGGATCAGGGCCTGATCTGGGTGTGATCCACCGACCACTTGAGCGCTCCACGGGGCCTAGGAAAACAGGATAGTAGGATAGGTGGCGGAGCACAGTTACTGCACGTGTGCTCCGGTCGCCATCTTGGACACGCCCCCCAATTAGGAAAGTTTATATCAACCACAAACTTGCTGTAGCGCTGATCCAAAGTGAGAAACTGGCATTTGTTTCCCTTGTGCACAAGAACACAAACATACGACTGTGTGTGTGTGTGATAATGACATATAGTTGTATACCAGAACATTTAGCAATAACAAGCAACCAAAAACAGAGAGAGCCTTGCTCATGTGAGCTTACACTCTAGCTAGAGGGATAACATGTAGAAAAAAAGGGAATGAGTAAGAAATATACACGTGTGCTTTATTAGATGGAAAAGGAAGCAGTACCAGTGGTGTGGAGGGGTCCAGAGAGGAGGGGATCCGGGGGCATACATTATCCCACCGGGTGATTGTCCCCTCCCCCCCTTTGGTGGCGTCCATTACCAAGATGGCCCCTGGCAGGTAAGTGGGCAACGGCATTACGCACGTGCGTGATGATGTCACATGCATGTGTGTTGACATCGCAGCAGGGTGTCACCCCGCGGCCGCTCTGGCTGATACCATGCCTGAGGATGCCCCTAACCAGTACTAAATAATTAAATGAAAAGAATATCTTACTCAGAGCTGGGATGGGTGCAGTGGGACCATAGCTCTGAATTGGGTGGAGGAAAGAGGGACCAGAGCTCGGAGTGGCATTTTGGACAGAGGGACCAGAGCTCTGAGTGGAACGCTCTGGTTGTTACATACTCCATTCTGCTGAGTCGCGTCAAAATCAGACCATCCCAAAATGACAGTCGCAGCCCAAGATTGTGAATTGAAAAGGTCCATCATCTGGGAGCTATACCCCTACAGTGTATTTCCACTTTTGCAATCAATTTTGAAAATGAACCCTCTATATGTTTGCCTGTGTTCCTAGTCACACAGGATAACATAAAATAATTTTTAAAAAGTATTTCTTACCTTTTTAGATGTTTTTTTGAAGCAGGCAAAATGGCTAAATACAATTTTTTCTGAGGATCCTCACAGTGATCTGTCCTAATGGAAAGATTGAGGACAGGACTGTGTGTTTCGCTCAATAAACACACAATGCAGAAGCCAGGGTTGTAATCCCTTAACCCTTTGTTAGGACAGGCGGTGCTCACATCTAAAATAATGCAGCCAGCCAGCACAGCTCAGACAGGGTTAACACAAAACCGTTCACAGCCTCTTCCAACATTACGAAGAAGGTGAAAAAGTAAAGTTTAGCAAGTAAGAAGCAATTTAAAATGCAAGAAGCATGTTTTTATTACAATTTTAGCGTAGGTGATATAAATGGGAACATGTAACAAATATAAAATTGGTGTTATCCCAATTTGGCTGCAAAAAAGGAAATACACTTTAAAGGTGCCGATACACTGCACGATTCTCGTACGAGAATCGCGGGAAATCCCACGATCGTACGAGAATCGTGCAGTGTATGGAAGGCGTGCGACCGTTTCTAATGTACGGTCGCACGACTTTTGTATTTTGAGCATGTTGGAAAACCCGCCGAGAATCAGGCGGGCTTGCAATGATCGCAAGTACGATCTGCCTGTCCAAGATCGTACTTTTTTTAAGTACTTTAACTTAAAAAAGTCTTGCGAGGGTTGTAAAGTGTATGGGCACCTTAAGACCTCATTCAGACAGGGCAAACACACCCGTAAAAGGGCCGATCTTGGGAGGGAAAGGTGCTGAGCGTAATTGAGTCCAACGACTTTTGTATTTTGAGCATGTTGGAAAACCCGCCGAGAATCAGGCGGGCTTGCAATGATCGCAAGTACGATCTGCCTGTCCAAGATCGTACTTTTTTTAAGTACTTTAACTTAAAAAAGTCTTGCGAGGGTTGTAAAGTGTATGGGCACCTTAAGACCTCATTCAGACAGGGCAAACACACCCGTAAAAGGGCCGATCTTGGGAGGGAAAGGTGCTGAGCGTAATTGCACATAGCAGTCTGTTCTTCCCTATTGAAGGATGGGTTGTACGCTGTCATCCGCACACCCGAACCTGCACATCCATGCGGGTCCAGGTGTCCGCACTTGGACGCAGACAGTGTGGACAATGACCTGGATAAATGAGAACCTTCACAGGCATTGGAGGGAATTTATCAAAACTGGAGCAGACAAAATCTGGAGCAGTTGCCCATGGCGACCAATCAGCTTTTCTCTTTGTTCAGTTAAAGTGACATTAAACCCTCAAATTTTTTAACATAAACCAATACTGTAATGTGTGCCTTACTGTAATGCATGGTAGTTTCCCTTCTCTTTGCTACTCTTCCTTTTAAATCCTCATGTCTTCTCATGCTTTGCAGCTCAGGGCCTCTTCCTGTAGTGCTGGCTCAGCACTCACCAATGGCTACATGGTGAACCTGCACACAGACACCATGTAGCCATTCCAGAGACAAGGCAGTCTGCTGCAAAACAGAAGTTCTGCCCAGTATGAGAACAGATACAGATTTAAAAGGAAGAGCAGCAAAGAGAAGGGAAACTACCATGGATTACAGTAAGGCACACATTACAGTATTGTTTTATGTTAAACAATCTGAGGGTTTATTGTCACTTTAAGGTTTGAAAATGAAAGATAGAAGCAGATTGGCTGTCATGCACAGCTGCTCCAGATTTAGTCTGCTCTAGTTTTGATAAATTCCCCTCACTGTCTTTGTTCAATTCCAGCCTGTTTCCTTTTTGCTTACTTGCAATGCCATATTAAAAATAGCAGTTTAGAGAGTATATTCTTGTTTTACCTTTTTTTGTATGGTGAAACCCTGATGTAACTGTTCTTGCTTGCATGCTTTTCATTTAGTTTCTTCCAGGCTTATTTTTACAATGTGTTGTAGCTTTTCTGGCACTCCAAACTTCATCACTTTATACTGGTAGTTTTTTTTATATATAAGCTGTTGTATGCTTGTTATAAATTAATAAACAGCAGATGAAGGTCTATGCAATGCTAATAGCGCTTCTATAGTCATGTCTATTCTCTAGCTCCATAAATGGAAGCAGGCGCATTGCTACAGTCTTTGTTCAAACTTTATACATTGCGGTACCTCTGTAGCTTTCACCATTTCTGTGAATTGGGTAAAATATGTCTGGTTTTAACACATCTGATATTCTTCTTTCTCGCAAAAATGATGATGTACAAACATGCTTGTGTGGATGAGGGCTTTAATCTGGAGCGTCCCCACTATCCCCACTATCCTAGGCCCAGTTATATTCTTAAACAAAATGGAAACCATGCTAATGAACTTATGGACAGCTTTTTGAAGAAGGGTGCACATGGACAGGGCCAGTTGGGGAAGTTTCTGTACTGTATTATCCAGTTGTATGCTTGTTTAAAGTGGTTTTAGGGGTTCATACAAGGGTTGGGGAGTGCTTAATGGCATGTAGAAAATAATATTTAAGTGGGGAAAGTCACGTGAAGACTTCCTGTTTTGGTAGAGCATGGAAGAGTTATAATTTCTGAGAGGGATTTCTTGAAAATGAATCAAACCATACCACACATACTTGGATAGGACCCCCATGTGAGGGTGGATGCACGGCTAAACATGTGCGGAATGGCATGTGGAATGGAATATTTAAGACGTGGGAGAGTCACGTGAAAACTTCCATCCTCCCCATCTTAGGGTGAGTGCATGGATAAACATTGGTACTGCGTAAATCCAAGCGTAAAGAAAAGCAGCATGTCAGTCTGAAAATCCAGAAGAAGAGTTTATAGCTACTGCCTTTCACCTTGAAGAAGAGGGCCACCGCACCTTCAAAACGTTGGTGTTATCTTTTTCTGATATGGAACTCTAGAAAATTCTTCATATGAAATTTTTAATCTGGCGTGCTGGCATTCTTTATCATTAGTTTTTTTTTCTTTCTGTTTGTGACTCCATTTATGGATTTTCCCTCACATCCTGTCCCTGTGACACACCTGCAAGAAATGGGGGGACGTGGGATTGTCACTGTGACAGGAATGCATAGACAGCAATAAAAACACTGGCAGTAATTCCAACCCTTCACCTTCCTTTTTTTGTCTGTGTTGCTGTTGTTCCAGCATATCTTGCACAAACAAGAAGTGAGGGGGAATCTCCCCAGTTGGGGACACATACACGGCAATAAAAACCTGACAGAGGCTCTAGTACTTCCTCCAATAAAAAGAAAGTTTTGCTGAAGTTGGGCTTAGAAAAAACAGGATTGCCTGCTTAATCTTTAAAGAAAAGTCCTAGCCATGCTCTCTATGCATCAGATCTAGGAAGGCTCCCATACTGGCCCTACACTCTGGCTCCAAAGGTGACATGACTGGTTTTTTTTTTATTTACTGATTCCTTTGCAAGCTTTAGTGGTTCTGCATTTACTAACCTTCTCATGAGAGGTAAAACCTTTATGTCTCCTCTGGTTCCTTCTACTATTAAAGACACTGAAATAAAGACTAGATGAGCTGTAGGATCTTCACTGCAGTCTCTCCATTGTGTCTTCAGGAGCATGTATGGTCTTAATAACTTGTAGATGAAGCTTAGCACCATTGGGCAGAGGTAAAGAATAGATGAGATGTCGGATCTTCATTGCAGTCTCTCCGTTGTGTCTTCAGGACCATGTATGGTCTTAGACTCTGGTAGATAAAGCTTAGTACCATTGGGCAGAGGTAAAGAATAGATGAGATGTAGGATCTTTACTGCAGTCTCTCCATGGTGTCTTCAGGACCATGTATGGTCTTAGACTCTGGTAGATGAAGCTTAGTACCATTGGGCAGAGGTAAAGAATAGATGAGATGTAGGATCTTTACTGCTGTCTCTCCATGGTGTCTTCAGGTGCATGTATGGTCTTAGACTCTGGTAGATAAAGCTTAGTACCATTGAGCAGAGGTAAAGAATAGATGAGATGTGGGATCTTCACTGTAGTCTCTCCATTGCGTCTTCAGGAGTATGTATGGTCTTAGTCGCTGGTAGATGAAGCTTAGCACCGTTGGGCAGAGGTAAAAAAGAGATGAGATGTAGGATCTTCATTGCAGTCTCTCTGTTGTGTCTTCAGGAACATGTATGGTCTTAGTAACTGGTAGATGAAGCTTAGCACCATTGGGCAGAGGTAAAGAATAGATGAGATGTAGGATATTCATTGCACTCTCTCTGTTGTGTCATCAGGTATTCATGTTTGGCCTTAGACACTGGTAGATGTCTTCATGTATGGTCTTAGACACTGGTAGATGAAGCTTAGCACCGTTGGGCAGGGGTAAAGAATAGATGAGAGGTAGGATCTTCACTGCAGTCTATCTGTTGTATTTTCAGGAGTATGTCCCATAGCTGAGAACTCACATGAAGTTGTAAGCCTCATTTATCAGAGGTGTCCTCATGTGGCGGTGTGGTTTATATTTGTAGTTGCAGATGTATGAAACAAAAAAAGTCTGTTTTTAACCTTAGTAGGTACAAATATATTTTTTTGTTCCTGCAGGCTAACTTGAAAGTTTGGCCTGGGCCTTAGTACTGAGTGTGGCATGCACAGTGCTATTTGTAGTGACAGTGAAGAGCTCCAAGCTTCTGCCAGTCACTCCACCAGTTCATCATCAACTGTGTTACTAGTGAAAACTTGTGCCATTGGTTACAGCAAAAAGAATGGGCTAGAAGAATGACCCCCCTCTTCTGTGTCCCTGCATAGAGAGCTGAAGCAGGGGTCTATTTTTTAGTTTAAAGTGGGACATCTCTTGTTCTTAAAGTGTAGCTCCAGCCACTTTTATAGTTGTAGATAGAGAAAGCAAAGATCATTACCTCTGTCAGGTTTTCTTGTTATCTGTGTTTTGTCCTGGTGACCTGGGACAGAATGTTAGATGAATTGAACAGAACAGAAGTTTCAACCCTTGCCCATTCTATCCAAAATGTACCGCTCAGGCTGTTCAGAAAGGCTTATTTTGTCAACTCATTTAATCTCTAACTCTGTTACAGTAAATAGGGGAGATACAGGTATTACATGTGGGTAATAAGAATGTAAGTTCAGCAAAATGTTTCCCAATATATATACAGTGTGTGTGTGTATATATTTATATATATATATATATATATATATATGTATATATATTAGGGCTGTTAATGATTACAATTTTAGTGTTCGATTAATCGAAATTGTTTTTAATCGATTAATTTCGATTAATTATAACGCACATACAGATCCAACTACATTGGCCTATACACATACAGCACAGCAATGAAGTAATAAAATGAACTAGGATCACACCAACTTCAGCACTTTATTAATCTCACGTGCCCCACTCAATATGGCCGACTCTTGAGTGGGGCAACTCAGAATAATAACGTGTTGGTTTAGTGTGATCCTAGTTCATTTTATTGCTTAATTGCTGTGCTGTGTGTGTATAGGCCAATGCCTTGGCTGGCACTTGTGCAGAATGTTTATTGGGCAAACTCACCGGCCCAAGTGGCTCCGTCGGCTAACGAAGGGGGAAGGAGTGCGGTGACGTCGATGTCTGTGATGTCACCGGATCGCCGGCAGAGAGGTGAGTGTTTTCATTAGCGATCAAAATCATTTTAATCGATCAAAAAGTTTAACGATTAATCGAGGAATTCATCTTTAATTTCCACAGCCCTAATATATATTCCGTATATACTCGAGTATAAGCCGTCCCGAATATAAGCCGAGGTACCTAATTTTACAAAAAAAAATGGGAAAAAGTATTGACCCGAATATAAGCCGAGGGTGGGAAATGAGGCAGCAACGTTACAATGTTATTCCCAGAAATTTAAAGAGACACTTGGTGATCGGTGACCAGTGAGAGCACTGGTTGTTTGGTTACATCGGCCGATGTTGGATCACTGTCAGGATTGGGTCACAAAATTGTATTTTATATGTGAGTAGCCTTTTGTTTTTGAATAAATGGTTTTAAAACACATTGGAGGAAATTTATCAAAGCAATTGCGACAGTTTTATCCTCTTAGATATTTTTTTTTTAATTTGCAAATCTGTCTTTTACCATGTGCGCCTTTTTGACCAGAGCTTACACTATTTTTCCAATTGCGCATGTTTTGTGACTGTTTTTGCGAAAGTTTGCAACTGTTTACATCTGCAATTGTTCTGCGGCTGTCTGAAACTGGAGCACCTAAGAAAACAATTGCAACTTAAGAAGTCCCAATGACCACTTCTTTAGGAAGTGACAGGTAAGCCTTTTGCCTGGAGTTACGAGTCTTCTTTCATGGAGTCTATTTAACCTCATTTATGAACAACATTACTCTAGCATCATAAATCTGGCGCAAAGTGCGTGAAATAAATTCCGTTGAAGTTCAAACACTCGCAATTGCTGTGATAAATTCCCCCTATGTATCTTCACCTTCTTTTCTGAGAGCAGTTTTACAAGAGGAGTCGAGAGATATTTTGCTACTGGTGAAGCGGATCACAGTGACAACGTTGGTGTAACTTACGAGTGACCATACTAACACATTTTGATTTTGGTCCACATTAGAAGGTGAGTAGAACTTAGTGTGGATATGGGAACACGGCTTTGCAATGAAAGTTCATTCATTGATCACGTGGATGTGTTGGGAGAAACACTGAGACACACCTATGATAATTGCATCACAGCACAGTGTTATTATACGTTTCTACACGTTTCTACACGTTTCTACATGGGACTCTTAATATAATATTTGGACACTTTTTTTGTATTTGTTGTTGTAGCATGATATATATATATATATTGAATCATTGTTTTTTATAGTGCTGTGCAATTATTGTATATATTTTTTGTGCGTGTGTTTTCACATTCAACGGGGTTATTCACTAAAGAGCCAGAGGATCCAGCCATAGCTGATCCTTTGGCTCTCTTTGGCCGCCTCTGCCCTTTGGTTTAGTTGAACCGAAGGGCTGCTGTACGGGCTATTCGTAATAGCCCGTACAGCAGCCGAAGGCAGCGGAGCGGCTCAGCCGAGTCGAAGGCATATGCTTCGGCTCGACTGAGCCGAAGTGACAGCCAAAGCGGAGAGAACGGCCTGCCAAAGGGCCGGCCATTCTCCACGCAAGTGACAGCTGGGTGGAGCCATCCGTGATCTCAAACAATTACAACTGGGCGGAGCCAGCCGTGATGTCACTTCCAGCCAAGTTGTTATTCATTGGCTGGGACCTGCTAGAAGACTCTAGCAGGTGCCGGCCAATAGGAAACAATTGGGCAGAGCTAGCTGTCACCGCTAGCTCCACCCAATTGTGTTTTTTTTGTTTTGTTTTTCTTTAAAATACTTTTTTTATTATTTCCCTATTTTTGATCATTTAAAAATCATTTTTCAACCTTTTTTTTTTACCCATTCTTTGCAATTATTTCCTATTCAGCTCGTCACCTTGGCGGTACCGAGCAGAATAGTGGAGCCGAATGCCACTTGGCAGCATTCGGCTATTCACATACTGCCTTTCGGCCCCTATGAGAATGAGCTGCTGGAGCTTCGGCTCAGCCGTTCCACATGTTGGATCGGCTAAGTCAAAGTCTCTCTGCACTTCAACTCAGCCGAACATAGCCGTTGTGCGGCTGATTTCAGTGAATGTACAGCTGAAATCAGCCGTACTAAGCCGGAATTAATAGCCCAGTAAGTGTCAGCAGCTTGTTAAATATTCACAATTAGATTAGTGCGGAAAGTTAAAACAAGAAAAAAATATATATGTAAGCACACACAGTATATTTATATAATGTATTTAGGATATATAAAATTGTATGTATTCTAAAGAGAAGTAAAATAAAAATGATCAATGTTTTTTTTTCTAATTTGGACCATGGTAGTTTTTGAACTCTAGTGTCACTGCAGGCATTCAGAGTGTAAAAAACCCTTTGATATACAAGTAAAGTAAATATAACACAATGTACTGTAAAAGGGATTTTTACATTGTATAACTTACTTTATATACAGGGGGCATTGCCAGTGTCTTTGATTGGGTAGAGCAGCCAAGGTGGAGGTGGAAAATCTGGGCAAAAAGGTGAAGTTATTTGGAGGTGGGGGGGCATGCAATGTATACCCAAACTGTTTAAGGTGGACCTCGTATCTTTCCCACCTGTGCTCTTGCAGAGGCTTCAAATGCAAATGCTGGACTTCCCCTTCACTGGTAGTAAGATTAAAACTGGGTCAGGATGAGAGGCACAGCACAACAGACACAACTGCTAGGTTATGCAGCTGGTGCCAGTGGGGGAACGGCAACTTCAATAATGACAGAACATGTCGGCTAGAACCAGGCTAGAAGCAAGGTGGGAAACTTCACAATAAGAAGTCCTTGCAGATGCAATGCAGATTTCCTGTAAGCTTGCAACAGAAACAAAACTGGCCTAGATGCCCCAACATGACTGTATTTCCACTTTTGCTGACAAATTGGGACAACACCTACTTTATGTTTGTAATATGTTCCCATCTACTTTGCATACCCAAAAATATCTAAAAATGGTAACATGCATAGGGGAAGCTCCTGCCACATTATGGATGACCTTTTTCTGGTTCATACTCACTCGGGAAGAAAAGTGTCTACACAAAGGTCCTAATTATTTTTTGTTTGATAGAAGTATCCATCCTTTCTTCCTTCCTTCCTTCTCTTCACCTTCCTTCCTATCCTTTCCTTCCTTCCTCCTATCCTTCAATCCCTCCATATTTGCTTCCTTTATTTCTATCTTCCTTCCTTTACTTCCTTCCCATAATCCTTTCCATCCTTCCTTCCCATCCATTTTTCTTTTATTTTCCTTTCCTTTTTTTCCCTTTCCCTTTCTCTTCCTTCCTTCCTTTCCTTTCCCTTCCTTATCTCCCTCACTTTCTTCCTTATCTTCCTTCCTTCCTTCCTTCCTTCCTTCTCTTCCTTTCTTTTATGTTGGGAATTAGTTTTTGTAGCCAGTTTAGATGCATTTAGAACATTGCAGCATTGTATGTTAATGTTAAATGCAATCCAAATCTAAAGAGCTTACAATCTGATTGTATAAATACACTGAGAGAGCAGGGACCATGTTTTGGTTATAAAATTGCTATTCCAGCAAAAAATAAGCTGAGTTTATCAAACATAAAGCTGGTGGTCTGCTTCCCTTGTGACTCCCAGAGTCCCAGGCCCCTTAGCACATGGACATGTTGTAATAAAGCACAATAGGTGCATATATGGCCAAGTTATCCAAGTGCATTGACTCCAGGATGCACACAATGGAGCAGGGGGTAGCTGATCTGCTGTGCTTGCCAATGCAAATCTTCAGTACAGGCTCTCTTATTAACAAAGAGATGAGTGTACCCAGTGTGGGAAGTGACAATTAACTGGGATACATTGGAGCACAGATGTGAACACACTGCACAGCTGTTGAATTCTTGACATCTATTTGCATAAGGGAGAGCCCCAATTTCCTTAGTAATGTTCATTTTACATGGGCCAGTTTGCTCTGGGGATCTCTGTCAGAACCGTCTGATTTTATATTTTTTTATTGTATATTGGCCTGACAATGTATGTCTTCTATTGTATTTTGTAAAGTTATATATAAACCCTGTATACTGAAAGTAATAATTATTATACTGTAGAAATTGTTCCAGGAGTAACGATAAGCACAATTGTCATGAGTGCGCTGCTGGAGCCATTCTTTGGTCACCAAATAAAGATCGGTCCAGGTATAGTTAAAAATTAGTGTAGGAGTCCTGACGTTTTAAAGGGTTGGTTTTTCCATATGTTACATTTTATTTTTTGAATCTGGTGAGCTGGGTAAGCCTCTGAACTATTATACCACTTGGATACTCCAGCAGTGAGAGATCCCCAGTTCTAATGTTGTTCCTGTCCATCCAGAAGATTTACGGGGTGCCCGTCAACCCTTTGCATGTTCCTTCACTTCCTCTGACATTCTCATAACATAATACTGTATATATAGAAAATCTAACAAGGGGAGTGGAAACTCCTCAAAATGGCCATAGCACTTGTCCAGCTTTGTGTTGCATTTTTTATACTAAAAGCCAAATAACAGAAAAAGCCAACAAGAAGAGGGGATATCTCAATGAACAAACCCCCCCAACTTCCAAGAGTCATGGGATAAACTTGGAACCCTTGACCGATTGTTGCCTAATGGGTCTATTAATCAATATTTCACTTAAGATTTACACAACCTATTTGTCAATGTTTTACCCAAGATTCAACCGTTTTCTACACTTACTGTATGTGAATAAATGGGTGAATCTTAGGTAAAGGTTGTTTGAATCCAGGTGTAAAACATTGATATAGAGACTCCCAAGGCTCTCCTCCTAGACTGTTTAAAGATGGGGATGGGGATGAAATTTAAGAACAGCAGGGCAGAAGTTGATGCCCTCTGCATGTTGTACACCTGATACCAATCGGTTTCCTAGAAAAAATTAAGTATAGGATCAGGACACATACTTAAAGATGTGCCGTCTGCTAGTATTGTTGGCCTGGTCTCTTTTATTAATCTGACTGTTTCTCTTCAAAACCAAACAGAGTTAATGGAATCCATACCATAGGCTCAGTTTAATGGAATCCATACCATAGGCTCGGTTTAATGGAATCCATACCACAGGCTCAGTTTAATGGAATCCATACTATAGGCTCAGTTTAATGGAATCCATACTATAGGCTCAATTCACAAAGCTAACACACTAAGATAAGGGCCTTTATTTCAACCATGTGGCTGTATTTTTTTAATCTTCTTGAACTGAAAATAACTGTCACTTACCTATTAAAATAAAGGTCTTTATCCTTGTGTTAGCTTTCTGAATTAAGCCAATATGTTGTGATGTCATAGACCCCTTCTCTCCACCTCATCCAATCAGAGATAGGCATTTCAATATCTAATAATAAAAATACAAGCTATTCTCTGGATGGCAGTGGTGCTGAGCAGGCGACTCCCTGTGCTCTGTGTGCAGAGGGGAAGCAACTGGAGAGGCAACTGAAAGATCTTGGCTATGCCTATATGTACCACGGACCACTTTAGTGATTTTCAGCATCCACAGCAGCCCTCTGGATATCAGATATGGATACTTACATTGACCCAAGTAAAAAAACTTAATTCCTGGAGTTCCATTTTAAAGTGACCATGTCACAATAAAATGACATGTACACAATGCACACCCTGTCAAAGAAAAGGCAATATACTTATTTTTAAGGCGACCTGTGTGCTGAAACACTAAAGGAGGGGGAGGAGATGAAAAATGTGAGCACAGGGAGTCGCCTGCTCAGCACCACCGCCATCCAGAGAATAGCTTGTATTTTTAGATTTTAGGCCCTCACGGGCAGGGCCCTCCTTACCATCTTGTCTTGATTTGTATTGTGTGTTCCTTATATTGTAAAGCGCTGCGCAAACTGTTGGTGCTATATAAATCCTGTATAATAATAATAATTAAGAGCCATGTGTGTTTTTGAATCTTGATGATCTTTGTATATTTCTTCCAGATCCATGCAGTGTTCTAGTGTGACATTTGGAGCTTCCTGTAATAAAGACCTGCGCAAGAAGAGCGTGACCGGTCTTTAGGACTACAGGAAGCTCCAAATTTCACACCGAATTACTGCATGGATGTTGAAGAAATATTTGTCTTAGAAATACATCATCTATAGCACAGAGGTTTCACTTTTATGTCCCACAATATAATATACTCTTTTAAGATTGAGCCCTTGAATATTTGGATGTAAAAACTGGTCCTATAGCAAAATACATTCTTCATAGAATCATTTAAAAGCTCTATTATTTAGTACTTTTAAGGCTCAGGATGTGGGTGGTCGAGTGTGATACTGAAACTTGTTTGTGGGCTAAGGGACTAGACGTAAATATAAGTTGTGATCTTCCACAACAGCGAGCGTCCTGGTACGCTTTATTGTATATGAGTAATCTTGTGGTTGGCAATAGAATGCTGGAAACATTTGCAATC
This sequence comes from Nanorana parkeri, assembly GCF_000935625.1. Classification (NCBI taxonomy): domain Eukaryota; kingdom Metazoa; phylum Chordata; class Amphibia; order Anura; family Dicroglossidae; genus Nanorana; species Nanorana parkeri. Next base: position 591,649 of record NW_017306891.1, read on the forward strand.
TTTACCAGTTCTAGGGACTGAATCTGAGGCCCAACCTCATGCGTTCTTCAATGTGTCTTCAAACATGTCTATTCTTCTTAAAGGGGAACCATCTGGAAGGTAATATGGGAGCTGTCATTGTTGACGTGATCTTAAAGGTGCTCTGAAGTTGTCATTCTGATACTGAATTTGCTGTTTGATGATTCACAAGGCTAGAAAACCCATGGAGCCTTTGACGTTATGACTTGCTGATGAATGGAAAAGGTTGAGTATAAGTTTGACTAAGGACCCCAGCTTTCAAGCTCTGGGTTTTGTTTCCACCTCCAGAGGTTCCATTGTGCATTGAATGTCAGTTGCCAGAGGATTCTCATAATAGCAGACTGTTTTACTTGGCATGTACCAGTCTGTAATGGGTTCTACCAGATATACAGTACACAGAGTAAGAGCTCTGTGTATCAGGAGTACTGAGAATGGTTCCTATAAGGGAAGAAGTTTTCTTTATTTTTAATATAGGTTGTTCCTCTTATTAATGGCAAATTCCACCTTGTTCAACGTAGATCATGTTTCATATTATATCCATATTCGCAGTTGCAACGCTTTGCAGGCTCCAATTAAAAATTAATAAGTTAATCGATTTTTTTTTAAATCAATGTGGGTGCATATATAATTTTTTTGCAAAGGGTAGAATACGCCTTTAATATCTAATTAGTTCATTTTCCCCTTCACATTTTAAAAAAATAAGAAAAAAATAAATAAATATATATATATATTATTTTCACCATTTCACAATTTGGTTCCTCCTTCTGCCA